>NC_025994.2:3027224-3259941 GCF_000442705.2 Elaeis guineensis | reverse complement strand
AATCTTTTTAGTTTTTATCGATTTCTGATTGATTGATAAATATGGACCACTCAGATTTCAGCTCGATGGAGTATCCATGTGCATCACTGGTGTGGTAAATATCTCAAAGATTAGGATTATTTCATGCCATAATCAAATTAATTTTTTTTTTCAAAAAATCTTCTTTTTCTCTAGGGCCATTAGAGGTGAGGTGAACGTGGAGGAGCTAGGGGTTGGAGAAATCGTAGGCTGCAGAGGTCCAGGGGGGCGGCAGCACGGAGAAGCCGCAGGCCGTGGAGGGCCCATGGGGGCGGTGGTGATGGTGCACCAAGAAGCCATGGGCCACAGAGGGGTGGGGTTGGGGGGTGTAGCGTGGAGAACCGCAGGCCACGGGAACGTCTAAGGGTGGAGGGTGGGCGCGAGGGGGGCGGGGGGGGGGGGTTGGTGCGCGGGGTGGTTGTGGTGACACAGAGAAGCCGTGGGGAGAAGGAGTGTGCAGGGTGGGGGTGGGCGCAGAGCAGCCATAGTCGTCAAGAGTGGGTTGGGCGGAGTTGGGGGTACAGAACAGCCGCAATCATCGGTGTGGGTTGAGGGGGGTAGTGGGGGTGCAGAGTGGCGGAGGATGCCAGAGAGAGGCACAGAATCGAAAGCAGAGGAAGCACAGGCCGTCGGGAGGTTGGGGGAGTTGGTGGTGCTGAGGAGGCATGTGCCATGGAGGCGCATGCAAAAGAGTGGCAAAGGCTCGAGAGGTCGGGTGGTGGCATGGAGGAGGTGTGACGGGCTAGGGAGGGGGTGCGGAGGAGTCGTGGGTGGTGTTACGGGCTAGAGAGGTGGGGGTTGGGCAAGATGAAGCCACGGACAGAAGAAGAAAGAAGAAAAATATAATAATAATAAAATATTATTTTTTAAAAAATAATAAAATATATAAAAATTAATGTATAATATCATCAATATTTTTATAATAAAATATTATAAAAAATATCATAATAAAATTTATACAATATACTATATATATATATATATATATATATATATATATATATATATATATATATATATATATATATATTATTTTTATGCTCTAACAAATTTGTAAATAGTCAAGATCCACTTCAACAAGCAACCCCCACCGGCCACGCCCTCCTCTTTTATAAATTAAGCTAATTAATTTCTGAAGGAAAAGTTAAGAAAGTTCTTTTTCGACCACATCCATTCAATGATCCCTCCCTTCTCCGATCGACCACATCCATTCACATATACAGCTCTCCAACATGCAAAAATGTTGTCTGAGGACGCCATGGGCACATCCATCCATGGTTTCAAGTGCCAACAAGTGCTGGTCTATGCCAGGCTGGTACTGGCACTCAGCATCAGCTCGATATGGGACACCAGCTGGGACACTTGGTATGGAGTGGTATTGGCCTACATTGTCCCATGTCAGCTTAGTAGCACTCCTTATAAAGATAAATGTACTTTTAAACCTTCCTTTCTTCGACATATCACGACATGGCATGTGTCATCATTTGCTGTACAGGCCACTCTGGTTGGCGCATTATACTTGAACACAACCCGGCTTAGCCTTCAAGCCTACTTCCCAAGCCTGAGCCCAATCACAGGTTTCGGACTGGGCCTCAATCTTTCTGGACCTTTTGTTCAGTTTAAAAATATAAGAAAAAACTTGCAAAAATTAAATATTTGAAAAGGATGGGTAAGGGCCATGAACTTGTGTTTATGGTTGTTCACAAAGAAAGTTGGTGCATGGAAGAAAGCTCTTAATATTTTTTTGGTCCCCGAAACTCTGCCTGTTTTAAAAGGCAAACTCATATTTCAAGCTCTGCCTACCATGTCAAATTTAAAATCCAGACCCAACCCATCCAACTGCAGTGAAAACCTAATTATATACATTTTTGGATTACCAAAGTGGTGTAGAAATAGAAAACATTGTTAAAAAGAATCACAAATTACCTTTTGTCAAACAGGATAACATATTACCTCCTTATCCTTATATAAAATTGCATATATGACATTTCTCTTAGGTGTTGACGTTTGATTAACTTTATTTTCACACCATAACATTATTTGTTCTTTACATCACTATAAGTACTTTTAAAGTACTGCTTTCTTTTCTGTATCCATAAAGTTATCCAACATTAGTCAAAATCACGTTTGCTTTTGCCAAGAACCTCTAGGAACTACTTTAATCAAACAGGATGTCAAAAGCGGAAAAAAAAAAAAAAGGACAATAGGATGGCATTATATTGAGATAAAAATCAGACCACGGGAACAAACAGTATAAGAAAACCATAAACAGAGGGTTCGATTGGAAAAAAAAAAGCCTCTCTAATGTTTATGCCGCCACATTTATAAGATCATTCTAGAAAGGAAGTGCAGGAAAGAACATAAGGATTCTCACGGTTTCAATTGAAAGAAGATATAAATATCTGCATGTAAATGAGCTACAGGGTAAAAGCAACACTACTATTCCAACAAAAGGGATTTACATTAAAAAAAAAAAAAAACAGAAAACATGTTGAAAAAGATAAAAATTTATCAAAGGTGCAAGGAAGAAGAAAGGTTAGATCTCAGTTTTACATAACTACATATGTAACTTCATTGCCACAATCACAAGAAAAACTTGAGGTTCTTTTAATGTCATAACTCTAAGCAAAAGAAAGATGTTGATTAAGACGTTTTTGGTAACACTGGTTAGCAATTCTGACACTATAGAACTCCATCATGGATGAGATAATTTTGCAAGAAAATGAATGAGAAAATTTAGGAAGAAAATTTAATGATTTCGAAGGAAAATTATCTGAATACAGAGATCATTTTTGTCTTGGATGACTCTACCAATTGACTTAAAACCAATTTGTACTCGACTGAGGCAACTAAAACATAATGTCATATATATATGGCAACAAAAAAAAATGCAGCAAATTTTAAAGCCACCAGTCGAGAAATTAGAAAAATATATCCTCATTTCAAGACTAACTACATTATCCATAGACCAAATATCAAAAAAATAATTTTTTCAATAAGGAAAACTTTAGCTTAAGGAAGCTTTTATACTGCAGTAAGAATTATAATAAAGTACACAGGCAATCATTTTCAGAACCAAAATATTTTCAAATGCACTCTTAACCGAGTTCTTAATGGTGGCAATAACAAGTATAACCTGTCACCACACAAACCAAGTGTGCATACTTGATGTCAAGCAAGATTTGTGAATCGTTTTATCCAATCTCTATGGACAACAAAGAATGCAAAAAGAAAAAGATGACATGTGAGTTGGATATTCATAAAAATAGCAGCAGTAAGGGAAAAGGATCGGGGAAAAAGGATAGAGAAAGGGGGTTGGTGGGTAGGCTGCGCAAGGAAGTTGGGTTGCACAAGAGAAAAGGGTTGATTCAGAAAAATGGTGATTTATTTTAGCACTAAGAGATCAATTCCTTTCACTGTGGAAATTTTAGGCTATCTTTATCTAGAAGAGCATGGGAACGAGGTGTAGAAAAATTAGGCAAGGTTGTTTAGTGTTTTTTTTTCTTTTTTTGGTACAAACGAGCGACCACATTATTTTGGTATGAGTACAATCCATAAAATCAGAAAATAAAAGATTCTCTCTATCGCTAGCTCCAATCTCCAATATGCTCAGCAATATAAGATGCGACCCAATCTGCTGCACTGTTCGTCTCTCAGAAGACATGCCAAATAGACACTACAGCAGAGTCATGAAGGAAAGTTCAAATGTCACAGAGGAGCGGATGGATCTCCAGCTACTTCATGTCATCTCAGATCCAGTCAATAACGATAGCTGAATCTCTCTCAATAAAAATTTTCTTCCTTTGCAGCTCCTGTCTGACACAGATAATACTCATCCAGGTGGCTCGAAGCTCAGCTCCCAATATGGAAGGCTCAAATAGATGTGAGCCACCCGCTGCCAGCAACTCGACGTCTGGACCTCAGATAGCAAAGCCAACACCACTCCTGCTATCCTTGATACTATCATCAAAATTAACCTTGACAAACCTCGAAGGAGAAAACTCCCAGAATATGAAAATAAACCTTCAGATCATTGCAGGAACAGCATGAGAGTCTTAGAAATTGGAGGTGTCGAAGAATAGGCCAGCGGTGTCAAAATGGCAGTACTCCGCAACCAAGCAAATGGCTCTCTCTAGCACCCAGTGAGTAGGCACCATGTCGGTTTCGAAAACCAGGCTATTGTTCGATAGTCAGGTCGGATAAGTGACATATACCATCTTACCCTCTAGGAACAAGTCGACCCCTTAACCATACTATGATGGATCACATCTAGAAAGGGGTCTAGCCTAAGGCTGCTGCTCACCTCTCAAAGTTGACTACTCGCCCTCCTCCAAATCAACCTCACCCTCGGACAATGTAAGAGAGTATGCTCTGTCAACTTATCCTCCAACCCACGGATCGGACAAGAAATCGAAAGTTTCATGCCCTTGTCCTTGAGTAACATGCACGTCGGAATCTAATCCCAAACAACCTTCTAAAAAAAGAGCCTTATCTCAGATCCAAGCAGCCTTGATCCTTCTATTTAGAGCTAGTCCACATATCTCAATAGATCCCTTATGGGAGCCTTAGATAGCAAGAATGGCTCAACATCCTCAAATTCTGGCTTTCATGGATGGGAATCAAAATGACGAGAATCCGATCAGCGAGCAAACCACCAAAAAAGATAGATGACATCCTATGCTCTCCAGTCTTTACCATCAGAAGTGAACAAGTCACAGACCTGTAGATAGTCATCCACCTCCATGCTGACATAGGTCAGCCAATCGGAGAGAGATAAGCTGAAAATCTAGGCATATTGTCTCACATTAATCGAAGCTCCATTTTCATTCAACCATCTAACTTGGGCCAACACTGCAGGAGTGCGAGCACAAATCTCTTTCTAGATGAAAGAACACCCATGAGCAACCCAAATCTCAGACCCCTAACTTCATGTCCCATACCGAGCCCTTATCATCCTGCTTTACAAGCAGTCAAGCTAGAGAAAGAATCTAGCTATATGCCTAGTAATCATCGCCTCTCTTCTAACCAACAGGGACTGAATCTCAAGGCCTCCATCCCTCACAGACTGGCAGACCACCTCCTAGGATAACATGTGGAGCCTCCGACCATCGTGCCTTAAGCCCCATAAAAAATTTTGAAATAGCTGCTCCAACCCCTTGAGATAAGAGCTTGGCATGATTATGTTTGTCAAAAGATAGACCAAAATAGAACTCAAGACTGATCTAATGACAATCATCCTACCCATCATGAAGAGTATGTTAGCTTATCAGCCCTCAAGATGATCATGAATCCACCGCTCCATGGGCCTGCAGTCGGCCCTCTTCGAAGTTGCTGTCTTATGATAGGAACCCCCAAATAAATTAGGATTCTGATCTACTTCTAGATCTCCAGCATATCTTGACTATGGATTTCTGTAGATTCACTAGTTGGCTAAACATTCAGCAATATGCCTTAACAATAGATGCAAAGCACCTCATGTTCTGAACTGAGGCCCAGCCAACAAGAAGATAGTCATCTACAAAAAGAAGGTACAAAAGCAGCTGAGCCCCAGGGGTGGCCAATAGGGGTCCAACTTTGACTCTTGAACTACCGCTCTCAACATCTGGGACAGAGCCTCAGCATACAAAATTAATAGGTAGAGGCAGATAGGGCAACCTTGGTAAAGTCTGACCGTCAAGTGAAAGGACTCCATTGGGGCATTGTTAATCAAAATGATAAAGCTTGAGATCTCCTCATAGTTCATGATCCAATTGATCCACCTATCTTGGAAGTCGAGCTCCTACAATGTCTAGCATAAGAAATGCCGGCTCATTCGGTCATAAGCCCGCTCTATATTTTACTTGGTTGCCATTAGGCTTTAGCGAACAAGAGATCGTTGTAGATCATATATGAACTCTTGAGCGAGTAAGACATTATCGATGATGCAGCAACCATTAACAAAAACATCCTACTCTAGCTGATCAGACGAGATACAATAGGCTTCAACCATTCGACCAAGATCCTAACACATACTTTTTAGAGAATTGTATAGAGACTGATCGATCTGAAGTGCCCTAGGACAGATGTAATAGATTGCTCCCGGATGAGATTGATCAGGATCTTTTGTTATTACTCCAGAATGCCTCTGGATTCGAAGGCCATCTGCACCACCTCCACTCCCTTCTCCCTAACAATAGGCCAACATCAATGAAAGAAGAGGGGGGTAACCTATTCGACCCTGAGGCCTTATCCTCTCCAAAAGATCAGAGGGCTCCGCGCACCTCTTTAGTAGACATCAGGAGAGTCAAGGTCTCATTCTCCTGATTAGAGATGTGGTTCATAGGATGGAACCCCTAGAATAGGGTGTCCCCATCCAAGGACCCCATCCATCATAATCTAAAGAACTGAAAGATCTATCATTTAGTCTCCTCACTATTATCCACTACTTTACCATCGCTTTCTCTTAGCTGTCTGATGTGATTGGCAGATCTCTAAATCATTGTTGATTGGTGGAAGAATCTAGTATTCTGGTTGTTCTCCTTGATCCACTATATCCTGAAATTCGATAGTGAAGGTTTAGATGATAAGAGTCATACCCACTATTGCAGTCGTCATATTTTTGGCTTGCTTGTTGAGTGCCATAACCAAAGCTGCTCTGGTTGTGGCCAATAGACCTCCCAACCTTAGCAACACTTGTAGCAGGCCAAGCACACCCTAGCTTTCTACTTGTAACCCTCTTCTATTTCCTTGGCATTCTCAATAACCATATCTAGAGAAAAAGGAGGGCAGTGGGAGGATGAAAGTTATATGGAGTGCATGATTCCTCAAGTTTTGTATTGGTAATTGGTGTGGCCAAAATATGTCAACCAACCAAAACGTGACACATGGCATAGTGGAAATTCTGTTTAGATTCAATTTTTTTAGGTTGATCAAGAACAACAAACCCTAGATCTCTTCATATTAAATCAAGGACTCCTGAGCCCAAATTCAAAGGGAGGACTCTTTGTCTATAAAAGAAGACACAACATCTGACATAACAGTGGGTCCGACCAGAGCTAATTCGATGAGCTTTTCTGTCTTTCTTAATGTACAAGATGGTCGCTGTTGTGGGGTCTTGCCATCTTAACCTCGGGCCTCATCTTCAGAGTGGCAAATACCAGCAATAGACTCAAAAGCCCGGACAAGCTGTAATCGTGATCGAACCGTACATTGATCACCGAACTTCATCTCTAGCTATCCATATGACGGGATGTCAAGTCCCATCAACATATTTGAAATGATTAGTAGTATGATACCCCAATCCAATTTGATCCAGCCCATTTCAAATAACAGCCTAACAAAATCCATGCATGAGTTCTAAGGCATCCAAAGAAAAAAGGAAAGGAAAGAATGGGAGGAAGAAGACTCCCGAAGGAGTCTTCTTCTCCGATGGTTATCGGATTGGAAAGTCCAAGGCTCCACCTTATAAAGAGGGGATGTCCCTCCCTTCCACGGCCATCCACCATCGACATCCCTCCCTCTCTCTCACCGTCTTTCTTTCTCGAATTGGTGGTCGTCATTATGTCCGTTAAAAAATCACCGCCAAAGTCCATCGAAGATGAGATAAATATCTTAAGAAATTCTCATTCCAATTTCCCTTGATTTATAGTGGGATTTTGGTACTTTAAATGCTGATTTTCTTGGAAAAAAATTGAATCTCAGGATATCCTATTTTTGGCCATCTATATTGCTGGATTTCTGGCACCATCCATCGCCATTGAGCACTAGACTAGCGACCACCGGTTGCACCACCATGGGCCGCATCCCCAATCACCATCTTTCCAGTGCAAAGATTTTTTGTTTCAGAAGAAAGAGGGATTCCAAAGAATCCCCTGTTTTTGCTTTTATCATGCCTCTTTATTTTTTAATTTTTTGACAGTAGTTGTCGCTATGGATCACCGACTGTGGTCCCCCACTTGTGTTGCCATCCTAGCAGACCAACCACAAGTCTAGCCCACAACCACCATGGGGCTATAGACCCTCCTCTATTTTGCAATTAGAAGGAGAAGTAAATGCCCTTTTCCCCAAATGTAAGGAAGAAGACGGAAAGGAAAAGAAAAGAAAAGAAAAGAAAAGAAAGAAAAGAAAAAAAGAAAAGAAGAAAAGAAAAAGAAAAAAAGAAAGAAGAAAGAAAGACTTTTCTCTCTCCCCTCCCCTCTCACTTTCCTCTCTTTCTCTCTCTAATTTTCTCTCTACTTTCTCTCTAGTTTCTCTCTAATATTATCTCTCTAGATTATTTCTCTCTCTTAAATTTTTTTAGATCTTTTAGAAGATTGATGATGTATTTGAATGATCTTGATGAACAGAGTCTCGATCTGTGATCATTAGACAGCATACCGACATCCATCCTAGTCAAACTGGATTCTACTAGATTTATTTTTATAATTTTTATTGAACCATATGCACACTAGTTTATTCATGATTTGATAAAATTATTTTACTCAAACCAATCAAGATGTCGGACCGTGTCGTTTGATCAGTTCTGTTCGATGTTATTATATTCTCTCTCCTCTGACTTTATCTCTTCACTTGATTTATGAACTCAATGAAGATTTTTTAATCCTACTATTTTGAATTTGATTTAATCTGATAGATAGATTTTGAACTACCTTATCGGTCGGACAGTCTTTTTGCACCATCCAAGTCTTCATAGAACATCATAGAATCAAATCTTTATTGATCTCTATCAAACCCTTGTATCTTGTCTGACTCTGACTAGATGAAGTTACATAATCGAATTAATCCTTGATCATCGAATGACATATTGACCGCCGTCTTGGTTCTTGATGAACATTATTGATTTGATCATCCTCGATTTTTGTTGAATCTCCTATATCTTAATTAAATCTTGATCAGATGAAATTAGATGATCAGACCGACTCAGACCATTAGATGTGACTACCATCATTCTATCTTTCTTAATTATTCATATGCTTTTTGATTATTGAATTTGATCATGTATAGAGTTGTAGATATCTAGTAATGAGATACTACGATATGATCTATAAATCAAAATTTTTTTAAAAAAAATTTAGAATTATGTGGATTTGTTGGAATACATATGAGATAAATAATACTTTAATTTTTTTAGATTTATCGATTAATTATAATATATTTTCTTAATATGATTTATGAAATGATGCATAAATTTGATGAATGATATTTTATTATTAAAAATATCTTATTTTGAAATGTTATGATTGAAAATATTGATCATTACATTCGATTGATTTGATACTACATGACTATGTGCATTCTCGATCATTGACTTAGAATAAAAAATATAATATATAAAAATAATTTTGATTCAAGATGATTTGAACTCTCAACCTAATAATATGAAGGATCTTACCAATGGGGGCTAATAAATTGGCAATTAATTTATTCTGAAGATCTATGTTGCCAACGAGACCAACAACATGTCACCAGCGAGACCAGCAACAAACCGCTAGGAAGACCAGTGGTTTCAAAGAACTTTACTGTAAGATGCTATGCAGTATGCTGTAAGATGACATTTAACTTGTCATAAGATGATATATGGTATTATGACTTTGCTGCAAGATGATACACAGTACCCTATAAGATGATATGTAGCCTACCTAAGATAACATACGGCTTGTCATAAGATGATACACGGCCCACTGTATGATGATACCCAGTGTTATGATTCTGTCATAAGGATAATATGGTCATAGCTCATGACTGACAAGAAATGATTAACGAGAATGATTGATGGGATCTCGATAATTTGAAAAAAATTAAATTCTCGAAAGAAACTCACATTTTGAAAAGGAATTGAATCTGACATGAATTATGTTTTGATAATATTGCATAATAAAAATTGATTTTGAACTGATAAATTTTATATACTTAATTTTTATAAATAATTTATTTACTTTCTTACCTGATTTAATCTAGTTGAAATGAACATTGCTTACTGGACTGTTTAGTTCATAATTTTTTATTTTATTATTTTTATAGATCTTGAGAACTAAGATGATATGAAAATATATATGAAAGAATGATTAGAAGTAGAACTTAGATACTTTTATTTAGATTGAAACTTTATCAAAGTTGATATAAGAGCTTTGAATATTATTGAGTTCATTAAGACATTAAAGTTAGATTTTAATTAGTTAAATTTTAAATTTAATTTATTAACTAATTATTTTATTGTTACTTTATGATAGCATAATGAGATATCTTGCATGCTTATGGAGAGAATTTTTCATGAGTATATGATACTTGCCGTGACCCCTCTCGAGTCTGGGACATGACAAGCAGAGATCCCATGCGGTTCCATCAAGTTACATCACCTGATGTCAAATAGAGCCACTCTTGAGAATGACTGGTTGCACACAGGATATGGACTTATCAAATCACATCAGTCCAGAATAGTACATAAGGTGAAGTTGGAAATGGCCTTCAATGACTTTTTTCTTCACAATTCCTTTATAAAAGAGAACTAGGGACCTCCAAAAAAGGATAACGCACCTTTCATGCTCTTTCCCTCTCATCTACTCCAGATATCTAACTTGGACATCAGAGGATCCCCAATAGAATCAAATCCATCCAGAGGCTTGTTTTGTAGGTTCGGTCACCGTCAACTCTGTCGGATGCTGTCATGCTCTAGCCACTTCGATTCGAGTCGAAAATCTATCGTAATAGATTTTGTACTAAAGAAAGGGCACCCCACAGTCCAGTTCTAGGGAGAGAGCATGCCATGCCACTCCACTACCTTCCATCAGGCGTGGGATAGAGCCACCCACACATCTACTTTGCAATAGTTGGCGGAACTGGAGCAACTGCTTGTGGTAGTGGAACCTTGGCAATTTGACAACCTAGTCCATCAGGTTCAAGTGCTAACAAATGCCATCCAACATTTACAACAAACTATAGAATATCGGCAACTATCTCAACTTGCTCCCCGAGCGGTGCTATCCCGACACAGCTATCATGACTAGTCTCTGGCCAGGGAGGATCCTCCTTGAAGGTTGCACCAATCGACCTCTTCCAATTGGTGCCATCTTCATACCACGAGTCCACCCACGACCGACGACATTGGCGATCCCCCACTTTTTTCAACTACAACTCAACCTCGAGCTGTTCCTCCCATCATAGACAGTTCTTTCGAAATGGAGACTTTGAGTGTAAGATCCGCTAGATCGAATATCGACTTGTGGAGGTCTGAGTGGATGGCAAAAGGAACGATGATGCCTCCAATTTCAATTCCTGACCACTCTTCGCTCGCTCCATCCTTCAAAAACCGATTCCAAGCCAGTTTAGGATGCCTCCAATGGAGCCGTATGATAGCTCTACCGACCCTTTAGATCATCTGAAGGGATACAAGGCCCTTATGATACTGTAGAGTGCTTCGGATGCCCTCCTTTGCCTTACTTTCCTCGCCACCTTGAAAAAGATGGTGTGAACCTGGTATTTCGAGCTCCAACTAGAACCCATTTCCTCCTTCAAGCAACTCAAGCGTCAGTTTATTGCCCATTTTGGCTATAGCTGAGTCCAACCAAAGATTTCGATAGCCTCTTCTCCCTCCACCAGGAGGAGGGAGAATCTCTACATGATTATGTGGTATGTTTTAATGTGGCCACATTGGAGGGAGAAATCTAAATGAAGCCGTTGCTATGTTGGCTCTAAAGTAAGATCTCTATAATGAGCACCTCATCTACTCTCTCCACAAAATGTATCTGAAGGATTACATTATCTCCTGACCCCAGTCTATAAGTACATGCAGGCCAAAGAGGGTCGAATCGTGCATTAGGAGGATTAAGCCTTCAACAAGAAGAGGCATGCACAGGAGGACACATGCACGAACCAGGCCTTACAAGAACCTGCTCGATCAGTGAAGACCCTGCAACGAAGGAGCCTATCTTGGCACTACAATAATGATGCCCCATTGGCCGCCCTTCGAGTCCAAATCCGCATGGAGATTGAGGGTCAAGGCTACCTCCATCGGCCTCCATCGATGAAGACTCCACCAACTTAATGGGATAAATGGAAGTGCTACCATTTTCATTACAACTATGGCCACAACATTAAGAAATACCTCCCGTTGAAGGACAAGATTGAAGCCCTCATCCATCAGGGCTACCTCGAAAAGTACATTCGGAGATAGTAAGACTAGACCCTGGAAAGACCACCTTGGCCCTGGTGTGAAGAAGATGGGAACAATCGACCTGTAGCCAATGTCATCAACATGATAGCTGACTTCTAAGGCATGAGCGAAGGACAGCAATGAACTGCATCAGAACCTAGATGGAGGTCTTGATGAAATATTCATTTCTCGAATGTGAAATCTCGAGAATTTTCGAACGTATTGTAAGTAAAAGTTTGTAAATTATCTAGTTTTATTAATAAAGTTGCTTTGTTAAGCTATTATAGATCTTATACTAGCAAAAAATATCAGAAGCGGTGAAGGGGCTGATCCCCTTGCAGACCCCCTATAGTCGATGGGTCGCACCTAAGCCACTTGGGTGCCTCTTATCAATGGATGGGCCAAACCTAGGCCACTAGGATCCCCCTTGCCCATGAACAAATTGTGCCAGAGTCGAGAAGTGCTCCTTGTGAATGAATAGACCTAGCCACGGCTAAACAAAACCAACAAAAAAAAGGAGACCCCCCTGCAATATCACCCCCGAAACTAGGGGCCAAGAAGCAATCACAGAAGTACAAAGATCAAGAAATAACAAAGTGAACATTTTATCCACTATAATAACATTGCTTATACAAAGGTTACAAAACTGTAATCCCGCTAAAGTCCTCAGCATATTCCAGCTATGTCCCCAGATTCTTAGAGATGTTTATATGGGGGGACCTTCACCCGAGGCAAATGATGGACCTTAGGGGAGGACATCAACAAAGGTATAGCCAGTGTCCCCCCTAAGGAGACGTCCACCTCTAGGATATCATGCTAGAGATGCTCGAAAGACTGTCTGGCCAGTAGATAAGGAGCATCCCCTTGAAAAAAAGGAAGGCCCCCTCTATAGCACAACATCGAAGTAGCCTTCCATGACCATCGAGCAGACTCTTTTACCAGAATAACATATTTTTCCAATAACTCCCATACCAAAATTCATGCCAAAATATTCTTTTGAGATGCCCAACGACTGATCGAGTGGCAGCAAAAATCTTCCTAGTCGAACAAGGGTGTTAATCGCCCTATGGCAAAAAGAAAAATGGTGCTCTAGCATTATGAAAGGCCTTGGATTAACACCAACTCTGGACCATAGGACCCAATTTATAAAGGTAGAATTAAATGCTTCTAACAACTTCTTGTTGACCCTGCAATAGACACCACTGTGGGAATAGCCTCAAAGGCCACACTTCATGATGGTCAGACTTCTAATTGTCCATCTTGCGAAATATCATTATTGGGAAGCACCAACAATTAATACTGCATTTTTTCGGGCTCAAGAACCCAACTTTCCCCATAAAATCTTCAGTTCATCCAAAACCTCGAGTATCGGGCGCGACAATTCCTTGGCATGATGATGGGGCTAATCGTCTGAGGACCCCACTCGACGACAGGGGCTAATGCTCTGGAGACCTGATGCAAGCCATGGCTCGGGCAAACTTCGGGTGGCCTACTTCGATGCCAGGACTGCACGTGAGGTTAGTGCAACAAAAGACAAGGCAACGAGGAGTTTTTGCTGGTTGGATATTTTGTGACGACTTCAGCCCACTCCTTGTCGAAGTGCAGGCTGAGTGGAGGCTATGTCAACTCTAATTTTTACCGATAGACGGGTCGAGTGGAGGTATCGACGACTTCAGCACGTTCCTTGTTGAAGCACAGGTCAAATGGAGGCCACATCAACTCTAGTTCCTACAATGGGCAGGTCGAGTGGAGTTATTGATAACTTCGGCCCTTTCCTTGCCAAAGCACAAGTCGAGTAGAGGCCACATCAATTCTAGTCCCTACTGATGAATGGGTCGAGTGGAGGTATTGATGACTTCAACTCGCTTCTTACTAAAGTGCAGGTCGAGTAGAGGCCATGTCCACTCTGATCTCTCCAGACGGGCGGGTCGAGCTAAGGTATCGATGACTTCAGCCTACTCCTTACTAAAACATAGGTTGAGTGGAGGCCGTGTCAATTCTGATCCCTACCAATGGATGGATTGAGTAGAGGTATCGATGACTTCAGCCCGCTCCTTGCAGAAGTATAGATTGAGTAGAGGCTATGTCAACTCCACTTCCTACCGACAGATAGGTCAAGTGGAGGTATTGACAACTTCGACCTACTCCTTGCCAAAGCACAAATTGAGTGGAGGCCACGACAACTCTGGTCCCTATCGACGGGCAGATCAAATGGAGGTATCCATGATTTCGACCTATTCCTTGCCAAAGCACAGGTCGAGTGGAGGCCGCATCAACTCCAGTCTCTGCCGACAGACAGGTCGAGTGGAGGTGTTGATGACTTTGGCTCAATCCTTGCCGAAGTGGAGGTATTGACAACTTCACCATCGAAGATTGCATTCCTGAAAAGCAAGGCTCCAATGAAACTTTTCAATAGCCCATCATTATTAGAGCCCCATGTTGGAAAATATGTCTTAAAATCAATCATCTAAGTGATAGATGATTGGAATTAGTATATGAATTATCTAATAATAATAGTTATTTGACAGATTCATCATAAAAGTTCTATCTTCCTTAAATGAACTTCTAAATTATGATGAAGTTCTTAGAACCACAATCAATTGATAAATGAAGATTTATCGGATGGTTCTTAAATTGTTCACGACCAAATGATAAGTTATTAGCAAGGATGATAATTTATTAAGTGTAGATCGCTGTATGCCATATGCGTTGGTTGTCCTCGTAACCAAGTGGTGTGGAGACACTGGTATGGCATCCAGGTGAGATGTAGGAGTACATCTATACTGAACATGACCAATGTAATACTCTACTATCAAGAGTAACTAGCTAAGGCTAATGGGTATAAGTGTCCCTCCGACCTGAGATTACCACGGTGACTTGCAAGCAACTCACTGTACTTTGGTGCCGGACTGTCTATATTTTTAATATAGGTTCGAAAGGTTTCTGGGTACAGTCAAGTACTTGTGAAGTCGGTGTGTGAGTCAAGATGGGATTGACCATTCTTGATTAACTTCAGGAAGAGAATGTCTCGCTATGTTTCAATTTAGCAAAACCTAGACCTGGGTAATCTTCGTGAGGAGTCACAGGATTTGTAAAATTTTGAGACACAATAGAGATGACTTGTATGAGTGTTGACAGCATACTCAAAGTCGTCTTGAGTATTATTGATCAAAGAGATGAATTATATGATAACCATGGGATAGAATTTTTAGAATGTTGCTTTGCATACATTCGACCTATCTGGACGTCGGAAACCATTGCTAGATGGTTACTTCGACTGGTACAGAAATTGATTTTTGTGCTACTGACTTAGGTTCAAACCTATAGGATCACATACATAAGAGGTTGTAATCTAATTAGATGGTTAATCGATGATTGAGAATCATTCTAAGGTTAAATGATCAATGTGATTGATGTTTGACCTAATGCAAGTATTGTGGGAGGATCAATTAGCAATTGGATTGCTAATTGGCTCAATCTGATTGAGCAATTGGACTGAGATCAAGTCTAATTGAATTTAATTTAATTAGAATTAGTTTAGATTTAATTGGATTAAGTCTAATTGGTTTATTGGATAAGCCAGTTGCAAGGGAGAATAAGTCCCTGTTTGACTAGGACTTGTATGCACTTAATTTCTAATTAAGTTAGGATTTAAATCAAAATTAAAAATGATTTAATCTGATTTAATTGAGCTCTTAGTTGGACTAGGATCACCCTTAATTAGGTTGTAATTAATCTGGATTGGGTTCAAAGAGTTTGACCTAGTCTACATGAGAATCCTTGTTAGACTAGGATTCCATCTTCTCCCTTGCGCCACCTAAGAAAGCCCACGCCCACATATTTATTTTTAGATATTTTTTTTTGTGATATCTACATCTAAGAAATATTATCTCACATCACTTATTCTAGAGATTTGAATCAGATTTGATTTGGTTCATTATGGAAAGTGATTTGGGTTTATTTTCTTTGAAAAAGTCTCTCTTGACAAAAACTCCTCTCCCCTCTCTTGCGCCAACTCTCTCCATGCCTACCTTTTCTTTTTGTCACCTCTTTTGTACATGGTTTCCTGATCTCCACGCAGATAATAAGGGAAGGGGCATCCAAGAGTTGGACGCCCCATGGTTTCCTCGTTTGACTAGGTCATTTGACCTAGTCTACCTTATCTAGTGGTGCCTTTTATATGATAGCAGGTGGGAGTCAAAAATTTGTGGTTTTTCCATAGAAAAGGCAGAGAAGAAAGAGGATGGCATGGATGTTTTGAGGTGCCAGTTTTTTTGGAGGAGAGTCTTCTATCAAGACATCAAAATTTGATGTCTTGTAGAGACAAAAGGTAAGAGAGAAGATTGTCTTCTCTTATTATTTTTCTTTCAGTTTATTTTCTCTTTATTTTTATGATTTTTATGTAATAAAAATCTGAAAGAGAAAGAAGAATGGCGTGGCAGATCTATGCTCCAATGAGTTGGGGCATGGTGATCTGATTTTGGATATGATCTGATCATGTCCTGATGAGAGAAGAAGAAGAAAAGAAGGTCATCTCTTAAGATTTCTTTTAGAACCCTTCTTTTACATCAATCATGAGATTTTTCTATGAGAAAAATCAGATAACATAAGATCTGAAAGTTTGAAAAATATCTAGAGGAGAAGGTCTCCTCATGTCCTAGCATAGAGATGTTCTCAGGACATCAATCGTTGATGTCCTGAAAGAGAAGATCTGTCTTCTCTTAGGATCTTTTCTATTATATATTATTTCTGATTTTAGGGAGGTCCAAGGGTTTGACTTCTTCCTCATTCCTCCTCATATTCTTCATCTCTTGGAATGTCCAAGAGATCGAAAGAATATTTTTTAGATTAACCATCCGGAGGGATCCGCAAGAAGCTAGCACTTCGAGCGGATCTTCGTTCGACGAACCTCCGATTTTATTGCAGCCTTGTGTGGATCTCCTGTAAAGGTCGGATGCGTGTGCGGCTCCAAAAATAATAAAAAAAATCAACCATGAAGTTTTCGACCCGTGCAAAGGTAAGAGATTTGATCTCTTCTCTTACCTAGATGTGATCTAGGTTTTAGATCTAAAACTGTTTTAGATCTAGGATATTGATTTGATCAATACCAAAGCTTTTATTTTCTGACTTATAAATATAATATGATATGTTATAGGTCTTAGTTGTAGGGTTTAGTAATTTGATTACATGTATTTATAGATTAAATTATTTAATTTACATATTTTGCTATTTTATATTTTAAAAATATTTTGAAATTCATGCATAAAACCCTGTACTTTTTCCATCAGTGGTATCAAAGCATCTAGGTTCTTTTATAACATATTCATGATTGCATTAAAATAAATCTAAAAAATAAAATAATGATCGTACAGACTGTAGGTTGTCCTGCTGTAAGGTTTACCTCTTACAGTGCAAAGGTTGTCCTGGTACGTTGCGATCTAAAAAATTAATAAAAAAAAAGTTTTAATAAATCTTGTCATAAATATTTTAGATTAGGTCTATTTTATTTCATAAATTTTATGTAATGTACATACATTAAAATCAGCCAAGAATAGGATCTTGCGAAGCTTCTATTTGCTGATCAAGCCAGCTCGACTGAAAAGTTGGTTGAATTATTTTTCAGACTAATTTTAATTATTTTAACTACAATTAGTGTTTGTTAGTGAAATAAGCTGACTCATTTTTGAAATGAGTCGACCTATTTAGTGAAACAACACTAGATTATATTAAACTTTCAAAAGTTGAAAATAATTTTCGAAATGCCGAACCCCAACCCTCAGCTATGAACTTAATTAAAAGAATTAAGTGATTGTTTAGGATCTAGATTTGTGATTTAAAGATCCTAAGATAATTTCATAAAACATGGGTTAAAGGGTAATGGGTTAGCTTTAATCAGGTCATTAACTGGGTTAGACCTAGAGTTAGATTAAATATGGACTAAGTTAAGAAATTGATTAAACCTAATTAAAAGTTAATTAAGATTAGGTCATTTCTATAGATCACTTCAATAGTTGTAGTTAATCAAATCCATATATCTAACAAATAGACACTGATCGTGGCTCAGCGGCTGAGCCTGAGTCTTTAGGCAAACCAAATCAAAACTGATAGACCAGTTGGTGTCTAAGGTAAACCAGACCGATGATTTTTAATTGGCAGCCCGCTTACCTGACCATTTCTTATGGTATCTAAGGCAAGCTTTGGCAGACCCTCCCATCGATTATACTTACCTGGCCAATGTGATTAATCAGGTCTTGATTAGGTTGCTCATTGATTCATGCTAATCCATGTATATAGAAAATCAGTGAGTCTGATTTCATTCAGTGAGACTGATCTAGGTGCCCATGGACCAAAATTGACCCTAGTCCTTGTTAATGACTTGAGAAGTCAGTGGAGGACTTGACTTGGTGAGGTCAGTGGGAGCAAATTGGTCCATATCCTTTCTATCCTTAAATCACTAATAATTTTAAATTTTTTAAAATTATTAGGTCCTTAAAATGATAAAGTTATGAAGATAACTGAGTCATAGCCTCCCATTAAGGTGTTTGATAATGGTCATTAACTCAATAATCATTGCAGACCCAAAGGCTTGATGCTTGTTGACTAATGAAATTATCACTCATCATATGATAACTTAGAAGTGTCTCTCTAATGGTGGTTAGGTTGGCCAACAAAAGTTGGCTTAATCATTCGTTGGTTAGATGCACCAAGTATGGTCATGTTAATGGTTGGACCTAACCGGATCCTTACAGTGGAGGCCAAAGCCTACTGATTAGGTTTTTGGGGCAAAATTAAATTACTAGAAGTTGTTTGAAGAAATAATTGGTTAATGAACCTACCCGTAGATGCAGATGGATTGGCCGACCAAAGTCGGACTTGTGTGTAGTCTGTGGATTCTAGTACCTACTAGAAAATTAAAGTAATTCTCCGAATTGAGATAGAGGCTATCATTTGAATAAAATAGTGGGAGAACCTTGAGACTAAAATTCAAGTCTCTAGGCTTAAAATAATTCATATACATTAGGTCATTGTTCTCTTTTCTCAAAATAAGGCTAAACCTTAATTGCTTCTATCGCTGTTAGACAGTGATGACTTATGGGATCCAACTTCGATAATTAATATCGAAAGTTGAATTTGGTTCAGCAGTATGAATGGGTTCGTATTGGGGCTTCTTAGTCCAGTCAAAATAATTAGTCCAAAATTGATCCAAATCAGGCATGTTGCTTCTACTGTTAGAAGCAGGGTCATAGAAAAAAGAATTGTCTTGCTTTCCTTGACCATAATAGGCTGAACAAGAGAAAGGAGCAAGAGTTGCTCATCAAGGATGTTATATGATAACACCTTAAAGTTTCTCTATGTAATTCTACTACCTAGGTATTAGATACCGATAGTCTTATGCAATTTATTGCTAGGACTACAAGTAATAAAATGTTTGAAAATGGTGAGAGATTCTTGAATGTTAGGGATGGAAGTCTTATTCCAATCCTAACTTTAAGAATTGTAGAGCTTATTTTTAAATATTGTCATTTAGAGTAATTATTACTATTGTCCATTGTTTATGATGAATGTAATTTTATTGGCCTTTTGGCCAAAGATGATCATCATTCATTAATAAAGGAAGATTATTGTGATATTATTATGAATAATATTACAATAATACATGGACAATAAAGAAATGACATTTAATATTTACACAGCCTGTTAAGTGTAATATACACTTCCAAGTTAGATAATGTCATGGATGTCTATCTTTGGCATTATAGGCTTAGTCACCTTGACAAGAACAGGATAAACGGATTAGCTTGAGAGAAAAATCTCGACATCAATATTGTGAATCATTGATAGCCTGTGAGTCTTGTCTTCTTGGAAAGATGACAAAGTCACCTTTTAATGAAAAAGGTGAAGGAGCTGATAAAGTTTTAAGTCTCATACATAGTGATGTATGTAGACCTGTGAACTTAAGTGCGAGAGAAAGATATTAATATTTCATTACAGATGACCTATCTGGGTATGGGTGCGTCTGGCCTGAATCATTTGAAATGTTTAAATGATTCAATAATGAAATATAGAAACAAACTAGATAAGGTGTTAGAACTCTTCGATCAAATCGAGGAGGCGAATACTTATCAATGAGTTTATGACATATCTAGAGAGAATTGGATTCTCTCTCAGTAGATTCCTTTTCAGAACATAATGTATCTGAAAAGAGAAGTTGAACTTTGTTAGACATGGTTCAATCCACGATAGGGTTCACTTCTCTGTCTGTTTCAGGATTGTGCTCTTGTGTGACTATCTGTTTTATTCTGAAAATATACTGAGTAAGTCTGTTGTGCAGATTCCATATGAGATATGGATCGGGCATAGACCTAGACTCTCTCACCTTTGGGTTTGGAGTTGATCAGCCTATGTCAAAGATTTGCATACAGATAATCTTGGTTCTTGTCCAATAAGTGTTTAAGGGTTACTAATTCTAACATACTGAAGAACATAAGATGCTCATCTGCAATAGGGCATTCCTTTTGGAAAGGAGTTCCTTAGAGAAGGAACTAATACCTATCAAGTTGAACTTGGAAGTTTGACTGGTGAAAATGAACCGATATAATCTAGTAAACCTACAGAACTGGATTTGATTAGATCAAACTTGGAGCCCATTAAAGTAACATCTTTAAGGAAATCTGGTAGAGTACCGTGTTAGCCAGATAGACACTTCAGTGTCTAGGTCTAGGACGGCGATCTTGTTGAGCTCGATGAGATTAACAAGGATCCGATCACCTATAGGGATGCAATGCAGTGGTCTAACTCTGAGAAGTGGCTTGGAGCATTAAATCCAAATTGAAGTCCATGAAAATAATAGTGTATGGACACTAGATGATTCACCTAAAGGGATAAAATTCATTGGATGTGAATAGATTTTTCAAAAGGATCAGAGTAGCGCAGACGGAAAGGTAGAGACCTATAAAGCTTGTTTCGCTATTATCCCAGAGTTGGAACATACGTTTTGAACATATATCTTTGTTATGAACAAAGAGGAACCCTGCATTTATAAGTAGGCAAAATATTCTATAGTGTTATTCCTTGTGTTGTCTGTGGATAAAATTCTCTTAATCGAAAATGACATTCCAGCATTGTAAGGAATAAAGGTTTGGGTGTCATTTAAGTTCTCCATATTCAAGATCAGATATGGTATACTCACTAATAATAGTGAGCAGATACCAGTCTGATCTAAATAAGAACCACTAGAAGATTATATAGACAATCCTTAAGTATTTGAGAAATCTAGTGACTCAAATATGAAAATACTGACTTTAAACATGTGGATGTTTTGATTTCAGTCAGATCAAGATGACAACAAGAAAGTATCGAATCATACCCTAATTGTAGGAGCAATCTGCTGAAAAAGTTTCAAGTAGGATACTTTAGCCTACTCAGTTAGTGATGTAGAGTACATCATAGCATATGATGCTGCCATGTAAGCTGTATAGTTACTGAGCTTCATTAGCAGGTTGGGAGTGGCACCCTCCACCGATGGTCCAATTCTATCGTAGCACTGGAGCCATAGCTCTAGCTAAAAAACTGAAAGACCAGCATACTCTGTATTGCTATCACCTTTGATTTTAGATCAGGATGACATCGATCTTTGAAAGATCGATGAAAAAAGAGAATTTGACCGACCCATTTACTAAGACCTCAAAACTAAGAAATTCTACGAACTCAAGTGGAAGATAGGATATTTGATATCATTCTGATTGGCTTTAGTACAAGTGGAAGTTGTTGAGAAATGTATCCTAAAGCCAATCATCTAAGTGGTAGATGATTGAAATTAGTATATGAATTATTTAATAATAATAGTTATTTGGCAGGTTCATCATAAAAGTTCTATCTTTCTTAAATGAACTCTTAAATTATGATGAAGTACTTAGAACCACAATCAATCGATAAAGGAGGATTTATCGGATGGTTCTTAAATTGTTCACGATCAAATGATAAGTTCTTAATAAAAATGATAACTTATCAAGTGTAGGTCACTGTATGCCATATGCGTTGGTTGTCCTCATAACCAAGTGGTGTGGAGACACTGGTATGGCATCTAGGTGAGATGTAGGAGTACATCTGCACTGAATGTGACCAATGTAACACTCTACTGTCAAGAGTTGCTAGCTAAGGCCAATGGGTATAAGTGTCTCTCCGATTTGAGATCATCACGGTGACTTGTAAGCAACTCACTGTACTTTGATGCCGGACTGCCTGTATTTTTAATATAGATTTGAAAAATTTTTGGGTACAATCAAGTACTTGTGAAGTCAATGTGTGAGTCAAGATGGGATTGACCACTCTTGATTAACTTCAGGAAGAAAATATCTCGCTATGTTTCAATTTAGCAAAATTTAGACCTGGGTAATCCTCATGAGGAGTCACGGAATTTGCAAAATTTTGAGACACAATAGAGATGACTTGTATGAGTGTTGACAGCATACTCGAAGTTATCTTGAGCATTATTGATCAAAAGGATGAATTATACGGTAACCATGGATCAGGGTTCTTAGAATGTTGCTTTACATACATTCGATCTATCTGGACGTCGAAAATCATTGCTAGATGGTTACTTCGACTGGTACAGAAATTAATTTCTATACTATCAGCTTAGGTTTGAACCTATAAGATCACACACATAAGAGATTGTAACCTAATCAGATGGTTAATTGACGATTGAGAATCGTTCTAAGGTTAAATGATCAATATGATTGATGTTTGTCCTAATGCAAGTATTGTGGAAGGATTAATTAGCAATTGATTACTAATTGGCTCAATTTGATTGAGCAATTGGGCTGAGATCAAGTCTAATTGAATTTGATTCAATTAGAATTGGTTTGGACTTAATTGGATTAAGTCTAATTGGTTTATTGGATAAACCAGTTGCAAGGGAGAACAAGTTCCTGTTCGACTAGAACTTGTATGCACCTAATTTCTAATTAAGTTAGAATTTAAATCAAAGTTAAATATGATTTAATCTGATTTAATTGAGCTCCTAATTGAACTAGGATCACCTTTAATTAGGTTGCAATTAATCTGGATTGGGTTCAAAGAGTTTGATCCAGTCTACATGAGAATCCTAGTTAGACTAGGATTTCATCTTCTCCCTTGCGCCACCTAAGGAAGCCCACGCCCACATATTTATTTTTAGATATTTTTTTTGTGATATTCACATCTAAGAAATGTTATCTCACACTACTTATTCTAAAGATTTGAATCAGATTTGATTTAGTTCATTATGAAAAGTGGTTTGGGTTTATTTCCTTTGAAAGTCTCTCTTAACAAAAACTCCTCTCCCCTCTCTTGCGCCAACTTTTTCTATGCCTACCTTTTCTTTTTGTCACCTCTTTTGTGTGTGGTTTTCTGATCTCCATGCAGATAATAAGGGAAGGGGCGTCCAAGAGTTGGACGCCTCATGGTTTTCTTGTTTGACTAGGTCATTTGACCTAGTCTACCTTATCTAGTGGTGCCTCCTATATGATAGCAAGTGGAAGTCAGAAATCTATGATTTTTTCATAGAAAAGATAGAGAAGAAAGAGGATGGCATGGATGTTTTAAGGTGCCAGTTTTCTTGGAGGAGAGTCTTCTATCAAGACATCAAAAGTTGATATCTTGTAGAGACAAAAGGTAAGAGAGAAGATTATCTTCTCTTATTATTTTTCTTTCAATTTATTTTCTCTTTATTTTTTATGATTTTTATGTGATAAAAATCTGAGAGAGAAAGAGGGATGGCGTGGTGGATCTATGCTCCAATGAGTTGGGGCATGGTGATCTGATTTTGGACATGATCTGATCATGTCCTGATGAGAGAAGAAGAAGAAAAAAAGATCATCTCTTAAAGTTTCTTTTAGAACCCTTCTTCTCCATCAATCATGAGATTTTTCTATGAGAAAAATCAGATAACATAAAATCTGAAAGTTTGAAAAATATCTAGAGGAGAAGGTCTCCTCATATCCTAGCATAGAGATGTTCTCAGGATATCAATCGTTGATGTCCTGAAAGAGAAGATCTATCTTCTCTTAGGACCTTTTCTATTATATATTATTTCTGATTTTAGGAAGATCCAAGGGTTTGACTTCTCCCTCATTCCTCCTCATATTCTTCATCTCTTGGAATATCCAAGAGATCCGAAGAATATTTTTTAAATTAACCATCTGGAGGGATCCGCAAGAAGCTAGCACTTCGAGCGGGATCTTCGTTAGACGAACCTTCGATTTTGTTGCAGCCTCGTGTGGATCTTTTGTAGAGGTCGGATGCGTATGCGGCTCCAAAGATAATAAAAAAAATCAACCACAGAGTTCTCGACCCGTGCAAAGGTAAGAGATCTGATCTCCTCTTACCTAGATGTGATCTAGATTTTAGATCTAAAACTGTTTTAAATTTAGGATATTGATTTGATCAATACCAAAGCTTTTATTTTCTGACTTATAAATGTAATATGACATGTTATAGGTCTTAGTTGTAAGATTTAATAATCTGATTACATGCATTTGTAGATTAAATTGTTTAATTTATATATTTCGCTGCGTTACATTTCAAAAATATTTTGAAATTCATGCATGAAATCCTACACTTTTTCCATCACCCCAAGCATTAAATGCTATCCTTTGGTATATGATTTATTAGATACATCTCCATAGAAATCCCTGAAAAGATGTACAACCATGACACAAATATGTTTAAATGCTGACAACTAGATTGGCAGACCGATCCCATGGGGCTATCTCAGCCTCATTGCCAAGGCCTCCAAAAGCTACCCAATAATGCCGGTGATATTCTCACCCTTGACTAAATCTAAGGGTGCAGAAGAGCCACCCCCGACTAGACCCAGGGGCGCTGAAGTGCTATCCTTGATGAGATCCAAGGATACCGAAAAGTGGTCCTTGGTAAGACTTGAAGACCCCCAAAAATGAAAAGAAAAAAGAAAGAAATGAAAAATGATAATTCAAAGGAAGAGGAACATGAGATAAAAGCTTTCTTCATTTATTTAAAGTGTTTACATAAACAGCACTCAGAAGGGCATCGAAGAGGCAATTAAACATAAAGAGGATGAAGAACTAGTCTTTGTCCGAGGAAAAGGTCTCTATTTTCTCATCACTATTGTCAAGGCGAAGGCGCCTAAGGTTCGGCTTCAGCACCTGAGCTCCAGACAAGCCTTACAGTCTTCGAATCCTTGGACAAAGGTGGTGGCAAAGGCATCCACAAGCACCTCCTTGAAGTCCGACGAGGCCTTATACTCCTCAATGCAATGGAATTTGGCCTCGATGATGGGCCCACAGCATGATGGGCCCGCACGTAGAAGGTGAAGCACTCCTACTTGCCCCAGTCGGACATCTTGATGGCTGGGGAAAGGTGGGGCTTGGCTTGGAAGGAAGGGTCTGAAGTGAGCCCCTTTCACCTTCTTTGATGAAGGCTCTCCAGGGCGCACCGCCATCTTCTTTTTATTAGCATCCTTCACAATCCACTGTGATAACTCCATTACTATAAAGCGACAAGTAAAAGGAATATTCTCTGACAAATACGCTTGGCAAAGGGATTTATTTATACATGACCCAAGTGACGCATGTCCCATCTTCGAACAATCAGGCCACACCACTTGTCCGATTTTGAGATGCCAAGCATTGTAGCCCATAACAATGCCTTTATCCATTTGAAGTCTAGAGGAAACAGTCTCTGAAGACACTTTGAAACCCACCACAATCTACCATGTGGCGAGTTGGGGTGGGCCTAAGGTGACTCCCAAATCAATTTCCTTAGAAACCTCTACTTTCTTCTTAAATGTAGCCAAAGTTATGAGGCAGCATATAGATAAAGATAGAAAAATCTCAGCAACCTGATCCCCTAGGGACATCTTGTTCCCAACTAAGGCTGCCAGATCGAAGCCCTTGGAGATGCCTAGGAAGGTCAAGCCAATGTCTTGAAATTCAGGCTGACCACAATGATCTACCTAGAGGTCGTTGACCCAGATTCGTTCACTGGGTCAGACTGGGGAGGTCCATTACTTCCTTCACTCGAACCGACCACTTTGGACTTAAAAATAGGAAGGCGAGTGTTGTGGGGTCTTGCCACCTTAACCTCGGGCCTGATCTCTAGAGTAGCAAATAAAACCTTGACGACAAATCCGGCAGCTCGAACGAGCCCTGATCATGATTGAACCACACATTGACCGCCTACCCTTATCTCCAGCGATCCACATGATGGGATGTCAAGTTCCATCGACGCATTTGAAATGATTAGCAGAGACCCCCTGCGGTCCCATCAAATATATCACTTGATGTCAAATCAAGCCACTTCTAAGAATAGTTGGCTGCGCATCGGATATGGCCTTATCAAATCATGCCAATCCGAAATAGTACACCAGGAGAAGCCAAAAATGACCTCTCATGACTTTTTCTTCACAATTCCTCTATAAAAGAGAAAGGGGGACCCCCAAAAAAGAGTAGCACACCTTTCACACACTCTCCTCATCTAGTCTAGATATCTGATTTGAGTATCAGAGTATTTTCGCTAGAATTTAATCTAACTGGAGACTTATTTTGCAGATCCGATCACCGTTGACTCTGTCGAACGCCGCTATGCTCTAGCCACTCCAATCCAAATCGAAAATCTGCTGCAATAATCACTATGTGGTAAACCAACGAGATGCTGGCATTTCGGAGCCTTCCAATCGGTAGATCAAGTTGTAGATGGCAACACTAACATTTTTAGACCTCATAAAATGTTACTAAGTTTCAAACTTTGGTGCTTCACGTAGAAAAAGAAAAGAAATAGCTTTACCATATTTTCGCACTTTCTTACTAACACTTACATGAGATGACTTCATCCTTGAGACAGTAGGAATCCATAATCCGTGCTTATCATCTGGACTAAAAGAGGAAGGAAAAATGTGACCTCCAATAAAGCAAATTCTGGGTTTGATGCACCTAACAACAAGTGTCCAGATTGTGCATTTGGATTTTATGAGGAAGTGCCTTAACAGATGTACCAGCAGCAAAAGTTTCGTGTATTTCAAATGGGTGGAAGCATGGTAAAGATGGCGTTGTGTGACGAGGTTAGGTTGCTCAAAAATATGTTATAGGTATCTTAATCCTCACACAATAACCGCAGGGTGGTGGCGCAGTTGGCTAGCGCGTAGGTCTCATAGCTTGTTGAGTTATCGTGAGGTCTAGAGTTCGAGCCTCTCTCACCCAAATAACAAACACGCTCACAGAGCGATGAGGACGACCGCGCTTGAGTGATGCTGGGGCATCGCAACCGTCTGATCATCGGACGACGACAGCGCTCCTGAGCTCTTTCCAATTATTTTATTAATTAATTTCTTCCCTAGCTGGTATTACTTTTAACACTCTTATGTCAGCCTTTTTTATGTTAATTCCGAAAAAAAAAATAAACGTGTTAAATGTAAGCATTTGGTAAAGAATAAAAAATGAAACAAGTATTCCTCTCATTAAATCGATATTATTTTTAGGTTGGATTTGGTTGCTCAACTTTGACATTGATGAGATGAGCTTATGGACAAAAAATTGTGCCTGGAATGGCATATTGCTGGGCATACCTGGCATGCCTAAAAATTAGGTAAAAATTTGCAGTAAACTCTCAAGTGCATGTAGTCTGCTTCACTCTTAAACCTTTTAACTACATGTGGAGTTGTTTGGTTTGTAACTATAATTGGAATGAGAATCAAAATGGCCATATCTTTTGATATATTTAATTCGCACTCAGAATTTAGATGTTCAAGCATATTTTATACCAAAATCTCTAATGTTTAAAAATATATTTCAAATTTTTAAATTATCATAATCAATATAAACTATCATCCCAATGTCTCTAATGTCTATCCATCTACATTCATATCTGATTTTATATGTCATAATTTATCCATTTATGCTCTGATACCATATAATTTATCCTTAATATTCAAAAGTATATTTCAAGCTTATTTAAATTAAATAAATATTTTCAAGTATTTACATATATATATATATATAATCATAAATCTAATTCGAGTCAAAATACATATAACTCAACAGTCTTTGATTATGATCATATTTATCCTTGTGGTAGAGCCCAGAACAGAGTTTGAAATATATTTTTACTTAAAAAAAATTAAATATGAAGCACATGCTGGAATTAGCATGGGATAGGAAACATGCCGACGAACTCCCGAAGGAATTCTTCGATCAAAGACCTAAAATCCTTAGAAAATATAGATAGATTCGAACTCTAAATTCTCCCTATTTGAAGTCTATTTAAAGGACTCAATCTTTTAGATTTTTCTCAAAAAAATTACTGTCAAAATTCTTTGATTTCTTCCTATTTACTGCAGCTCATCCTTGCTTTGGCTGTCAAAAATTTGATTAATTGCAGTCAAGGATCAGGTAAATCCCTTCCACAACCTCTTCTTAATTTTTTATAAGCCTTAAGGATGAATTTGCCAAAATTTTTCTGCTGAAATCCCTTGAAAATTTTTGTTTTTCTAACTTTTCCTGTTTTTGTGTTCTGTCCTTGATTTCCATCGCCGTGGGCCACTACCAATCACTAGACTAAGCCAACTGTCACCACTGGGAACTGACCCTCTAGCCACAGGGGTTGTCGGTTGGGAGGAGGATCTCTTAGCTTCGGGAATAAGGGGAAGAAGAACTCTCCTACTTCATGAAATAGAAGAAGAGGACACATGTCCTCTATTCCACGAGGAAAAAAAAGAAAAGAAAAGAAAAGAGAAAAGAAAAGGAAAAAGAAAAAAAAATTCTTCTCCCTATCTTCTCTCTCTTTCCTCTTTCCACTTTCTCTCTCTATTTTCTCTCTCTTTATCTTCTCTCTCTAGATTGTTTCTCTCTCTTTAATATTTTTCTCTCTCTTAGATTTGTGAAATCGAAGATGTGTCTTCCATGATTAGTTTGATCTTATCTTAAAAATTTAATTCAAAAAATATATCCAATTTTCAATTCAATCTTAAGTGAGATTTTGATTTAAGATTTTATTTTGATTTAGTTATGAATTAGAATTAATCTAAAAATATAATTTTGAATAATAGATTTTGAAAAAAATTTTCAACGTTAATCGATCTGTTCGTTCAGTATTCTATGAAAAGTAAGTAATGAATCGTCTTTCTGAGATATTTATGAAACTATATTTTGAATGAAAAGTAGTTTAAAATTTTGAGATTTTTTTGGAATACTATGATTTATGGATTTATTATAAAACATACATAGAATTATGACTTATTTGTTATGTTGATATATGTTATGTTGCAAAAGTGCTTTGATATGGATCGAATTTTATGTTCTTAGCCTAATTACTATGTTCTAAACTTTAGCAATAGGGATTATACATTAGACTCTGGATCCTACAAATGAAGGTTATGTATTGGTGCTCTGGATCTTGCCATTGGAGATTATGCATTGGATTCTAGATCCTGCCAATGGAGATTGTGCATTGGATTCTGGATCTTATCAATGGGAGTTATGTATTAGTACCATAAATGAGCTCACTGTTTCTCTTCTAGGGTCTGCCACAAGGATAAGTGTGGTCATAATTTAGGCTGTTGAGCTATATATATTTTTAATTCAAAATGAATTTAAAATTATACATGCATATGAATGTTGAAAATATTTGATTTATTTAAATAAGCATGAAATATGTTCTTATGTTTATTTATGATATTATTTTTGAATATTACATCTTATAATAATATTTGGAATGTCTAAGTTGAAATATTTTTTACTTACTAGGCTATCAAGTTCATCACCTCTCTCTTTTATTTTTTTGAGATTCAAATAATTGATTACGAATGTAGACATTATTGAGAGAGAGTTTTAGAGGCGAGATTGGCACTATCAATTTTGTGGAACTTAGATTTAGTTTTTTTGTTATTTTATGAAATTTTATTTGATATAAGACATTTAAATTTGGACACTATTTTGATTAGTTGATAAATCTAAATTTTAAATTTTAGTATTTTAATTAATATCACTATGTTGTTTGATATCTGTTTGAAATGTCTTATATGCTTATATAGAAAGTTCTCATAGGTATGCGGTGGTTGCTATGATCCTCGACTTTGATCTTGGATTAGAAGTGTGACAATTAATAAATCCGATTCGAATCCACAAAAATATGTCTGATCGAAATACCAACATATAGTCTGATCATCGGATGATGACAGCACTCCTGAGCTCTTTTCAATTTTTTTATTAATTAATTTCTTCCCTAGCTAGTAAGTTTTAATACTTTTACTGTCAGACTTTTTTTTATGTTAATTCCAAAAAAAATAAACATGTTAATTCCAAAAAAAAGTGCCATTTAGTAAAGAATAAAAAAATGAAACAAGTATTCCTCTGACTAAAACGATATTATTTTTAGGTTGGATTTGGTTGCTCATCTTTGATATTGATGAGATGAGCTTATGGACAAAAATTATGCCTGGAATGGCATATCATCAGGCATAACTGAAAATTAAGTAAAAATTTGCATTAGGAAACCCTCAAATACATATAGTTTGTGATAAGTAATATATTTTTATATTTATTATAGATATTTTTTGTAATTTATGGTGCTAGCATCTTCTAAAAAACTTAATTTCATAAATAAATTAATTTTTTTATAAAAATAAATAATTTTAAAAAAATATGAAATTAAAATATATTTATGAAAAATAGATGTTGATTTAATTAAGCAATTTAAGCATCAAAATAATGAAAAATTTTTGAAAAATTTAATGCATTATTTTTTCTATTTTTCAGGCACAAATCGGAGCAAAAATCAAGTGAAAATATTTTAAAAATAAATTTTATTACTTTCGGTGCACGGTAGACCGACCGCTTGGTCCACAGATTCAGGGACGTAGTCCACAGGAACAGGTTCGCGGTCTATGGCGCGGTCTATGGACGGATGGAAGCTTTTGCACATGATCCGATGGTCCAAATTCAAATCGAACCAGATCGGATGGTTGCTGTTCATTGCCGGTTGAAAAAATAAAACTTTTGCACGATCAGATAGCTGAAATTCAATCCATCGTGCGATCCAACGATTAACAGCGTCCCCGACTTTGTTAAGGAGAGAAAATGCGCCATTCGACAGTCAGATCAAATCTGAGACCTGATTCAATAGATGAGAATATTCCTGACCCTGATAAGGATTTAAACAACTATTTTTTGGACTGATCTGAGCGGTCCATTGAAGATCTAACGGTCAGAATTAATTTATACGAGTATAATATGATTTTTAAAGATTTTAGGACTCCTTTTGTGATCAGAAAAAGATAAAAAAATTTACTTATAAATAGGAGGTCCGGGAATAAGTGAAAGGAGAAGAAAAATTCAGTAGAAAGTTATGAAAAAAATAGAAAAAAATTATAGAGATTTAGGAACCCAAGGAAAAGAAGAAGAGAAGCTGGTTCGCTCTATGGAGTATGAAAAAGAAAGAGAGGTCATCAACCATCTTTTTGATAAGGCTGGGCTAATCAACTTCAGATTCTTGTTACAATTTTATTTTTATTTTATTTTTTTAATTTTTTTTAATTTTTTTGTATTTAAATTTTAATTCTAATTAATGAAAAATTTATTTTCTTACACTTTAAATTTTTATCTTTTATTTTTTGTAATTAGATGCTAGGATCTAGTTAGTAGATCTTAGTATCAATTTATTTTATGCTCTTTAAATTTTTGTTATTTATTTTATTGCAAGTAGGATCTAAATAGTAGATCTTAGTACCTGATTTATTTTTCATATTTTTAATTTCTATTTTCTAACTTAAAATTACTTTCTTCAAAACTTTATTTTTTTATAAAATCAAAGATTTCAAATTAAAATCCTGCCTTCTCTGTGGATTCGATCTGACTCATTACTTTTTACATATTTTTAATTTTTATTGAAGTCAGAATTAGATTGATAATCACAGTGTCCTAACGGCAACATCGCGAATATATCATTTGCTTCACTCTTAAACCTTTTAATTACATTAGGGTTTGTTTGGTTTGCAAATTTAACCAGAATGAGAATCGAAATGGCTATATCTTCTGACATATTTAGTTCGTATTCAAAATTAGAGTGGAATTTGAATACCAAAAAAGAATGGAGATTGTTGTATTCCGGGAGATTAGGATATTTCCATTCTCTTTGAAATCAAAATGAGAACAGCCTCCCTCCATCCGAATAACTAAAATGTGAGTCACTCATTCCCCCTCAAACTTTGTGATCTTGATTTAAAGAGAATGAGAAGATTGGGACACATGTGCTCATGACCGGCGAGCACTAGGGCTTGCATGGTGGTTGAGATGGAATGGAACGGTATAGATTAGGAAAGTGGAAAGGATTTTGTAAAGACTTAACAGGGAGTGGATGCTATGATCTTTCAAAACAATGTATTAATGCCATTAATAAATAAATAAATAAATAAAAACTAACTAACGATGTCTGATGGTAGATCGATCGTAGGATCATATTAGGTCAGTACTTATAACTCAAAAATATTAATTAAAAAATTTTAAAGTTGAGAAGGTATAAATGCGAATAGATCAAAGTAAAAAAAGATGTTTCTACAAATTTGTGAAAAAAAAAAAAAAATCAAGTTTCAAAACACGTAATGAGTTTCAGAAACAATAGGTTGCAAATAAGCAATCCACCAACTAGCAAGATCTTGCCTTACAAATAAATCCACAGGGATAATCATTCATGAGCCTAACTCGGTATCAACTCAATAACAACTCGGTAAAGCAATCATGACAGCACTTGCTACTTTCCTATGGTATTATGATGACCTGCACATTAAAATTCTAACACAGCTCATATACAGACCAAAGGAATACATTATTGACTGACGTGTATGAGAAGTGGATAACCTAAATCTATTGTTAGTCATACCAACTATTATTACATGAATTTTGTTGCTGCATGACAGGTCATTTTCATGTTACCTTCTCGTAGCCCAATCCATGCAACTACTAAATACACACTAAATACAAGAACATAACAATGGGATGCAACAAGAGGGACAACATAGAAATTACTTTTTCACTTGTTTAGAAGCCTTGTAATAAATTGTTTTTTTTTCTTGTTAACAAATCCAGAAAAGTGCTGATGACTCCAATGTTTACTCCATGGCGGCAATGCTTGGTTATTCCGCAACAGTGGAAGAAAATTAGGATGGCCAAAATTAAGATCATCAACTTCATCACTGCATTTATTGCTAGTTTAAAAATGTTTGGTTGATTGATACAGCGCCTGACAGCATAAGAAACATGAAGTACATAGCAATCCTACCAAAAGAGGCAAAAAAAAAAAGAAAAAAATTTAGAAGCACCATCTACTTTGACTGATTTGCACTTATATCCTTCGCTTTTAAATTATTTTTGGTTAGATTCTTAGAGTTACCATGCTAACCCTGTATGATCCTTCCATTCATCTCTCTTTTAATAAAGTGATATCACATGCTCATTACATGATAATTTTTCCTAAAATACCTCTAGCACAATTAATTAGTTTTGTAGTGTCAATTTCATCACATATTGTTACGAGGGCTCAGCAGATTCCCCCCAACGATAGCTCTGCAAGTGAAGTCATCCAGCATCAAATAGTTCCAAATTATCTCTCCTCGTCTCCCTCATTCGATCTTCTTTGTAGCATCCATGAATAAGAACACTATAGGAGTAGCCATCCAGGCTCAAACCTCGCTAAAGCATTTTGTCGAACAGTTGGTGTACGTCCAATAAAAAGGCCTTTTTTTTTTTACTGCAAAAGAAAACTTTCCGTCACCCACCCTCAACCAAAAAGAAAAACCACCAATTTTAAGCCAGGGTGTCGCAAGATCATATTGGGTCAGTATTGGTAATTAAAAAAAAAAATAATTAAAAATTCCCACAGTCAAGAAGGTATAAATGCAAATCGATCAAAGTAGAAATGATGTTTCTATAATTTTTTTATTTAAAAAAAAATAAATAGACAAATTTCCAAACAGGTAATGACCTTCAGAAACAAGAGGCTGCTAACAACCAATCCATCATCTGGTTAGCACTGTCACAAACACAACTAGCAACATCTTGCCTTACAGATAAATCCACAGGGTTAATTATTCATTACAGGGATAATCATTCATAAGCCTGACTCGGTATCAATTCTGTAAACCAATCATGATACCACTTGCTACTTTCCTATAGTATTATGATCATGCGAACCTGCACATTAAAATTCTGACACAGCTCATATACAAATGAAAAGAATACATGTATTTAGGCTAGAGTAGCATCAATTGTTTTATAAACATTCATCATGGCTTGCATTCTTAACTGTTCTATTAGACACCCGAGCTCCAAAATGGAGAGCTTAATTATATTGACCTTTACGACATTAAAAACCAACCGCCGATATGCATGGATCTGCGTAGTAGAGCGTCATTTTTTCCCAGTGGTGACTCCAACTACAACATTGCTCACCTGTCATAGTAGATGAAGAATCTCTTTGTTCAGCAATTTATACTTTAGTAAACTTAGCATCAGGGCATACTGATACTTTTGAAAGGATATGTGGACTTTACCAGTTTGCCGCTTTCATCCACCGTCATGGGATTCTCAACAACAACAGTCTGCGCTCGAGAACCAAGCTATGACATGAAAATGGAAGTTTAGCACATAGCACATGAAGAGTTAGTAAGTGTCATCACCTACCGGATAGGTTAACCGACAAAAGGAGGAGAAAAACAGAGACAAGTTAACATACAGCTGAAGTGGATGGTGGCATGGGTGTAGATTCATTAGGCCTGTGTGCTGCAGGGATTGGAACTCTCATATTACTTGCCTGCATGAGGGAAAGAGTGGGGAGAAGATGAATTTGTAAGATTCTTCTGTAAAATTGACAAAAGATGTTGTCGTGGGATAGTTTGAAAACAACCAAAAGAGAAGAACCATTTGGAGATATCAACATACTCCTATGTTTGTAACATAATGACATATCGCGCATTTGACTGATGGTGCTCCATATGGATACATCAGTGTTGTATGACACTGGCCACAGCTCACATGAGAAACCTGATTTGCTGCATAAGCAAACCATATTTAGAGCATGATATTCCAGGTAGCTCCTCAATCTACAGATCAAAACATCAACAACTAATTTTCTGATTGAACTGAAAATGATTCCAGAGCTTCCATTCAGATGTACATGCAAGGTACAGACAAAGTACTCCACCAACTCTTAGAATGCAAGGTCAGCTCTAAAATGTAATGCAATAAGTAATGAAACTTGCAACATTGTACAAATGAAGATCCCACAAAGAGTAGCAAGTCTCCTGCTAAGCAATCCCTTCAGGAAGAGTAAAGTAGATTGAATCTCATGACACCAACTTCTTAGATACCAAATTGCCCTCATCAAGTCATACATGTACAATATATAATACATATAACTTTTCTCCTCTAACAGATTTGCAAATGGTCATGATCCACTTCAAAAAGCAACCCCCCTCCCCCTCTTTTACATTTTTGGTGTTTGTGCATGGGTGGATTGTTTGTGTTTGGATTATTTTGAAGGGACTGGGGAAAATAAATTACATCACTATATAATGTGGCATTTAGAAAGAGAAAACATGCATGGCAATAGTGCAAAATAATGATGTGTGCCTTCCCATGGTGATTGGTTCTTTATATTATATTGAAAAAACAAGGCAAGAATTCTAACACACTAGACCTCAAAAATATTTTTGATATCATGCTAATTTATGAAAAACAAGGAAAATACAAGCATAGCATATAGGCACACAATTGAGAAGAGCTCCTCAGTGGAATATTGACCAAAGCATCAGAAGGATCTTTTATAAATTAAGCAAATTAATTTCAAAAGTTAAGAAACTTCTTTTTCGACCAATGTGATGGTTTGCTATCATGACCAAGAAACAACAATACCATGATCCCTCCCTTCTCCAACCGACAATATCCATTCACATATACAGCCCTCCAACATACCAAAATGACTATAATGTTGTCTGAGGACATAATAGGCATATCCATCCATCGTTTCAAGTGTGCCAACAAGTGCTGCTCTATGCCAGGCTAGTACTGGAACTCAGCATCAGCTCGATATGGGTTACTGGCTAGGACACTTGGTATAGAGTAGTATTGGCTTATATTGATCCATGTCAACTTAGTAACACTCCTTATAAAGATAAATGTGCTTTTAAACCTTTCTTTCTTCAACACATCACGACATGGCATGAGTCATCATTTGCTGTACAGGCCACTCTGGTTGGAGCATTACAGTTAGACCAGTTCAATGGACAGGGCGGGCATGCCGGGTGGGGTTCAGGGTCATAGCTAAAGATACTTGAACCCAACCCGGCCTAGCCTTCAAGCCTACTTCCCAAGCCCGAGCCCATACGCCGGTTTCGGGCCAGGCCTCAAGCTTTCGGGACCATTTTGCAGTTTAAAAAATATAGGAAAAAGCTTGCAAAGACAAAATATTTGAAAAGGATTGGTAAGGGCCATGAACTTGTGTTTATGGTTGTTCGTAAGGAGAGTTGGTGCATCGAAGAGATCTATTAATATCTTTTTGGTCACTGAAACTAGATTCCTAATGCATAAGTATATATTATATAAGATTCAGGCCGGCTGCACTAATCTAAACATAAGCCCGGCCTGTTTTAAAAGGAAGGCTCATATTTCAAGCTCGGCCTACCCTGCAAACTTAAAATCCAGTCCCAAGACCATCCAAAATGCTTTAGGCTCGGGCAGGCCGTCCAGCCCGTGAACAAGTCTAATGACAATGTCTCGGATAAAAAACTGATCACCTCCAAATAGAGAAGACTTAAACGACAAAAACTACAGTGAAAACCTAATTATATACATTTTTGATTACCAAAGGGGTGTAGATATAGAAAACATTGTTAAAAAGAACCACAAATTACCTCTTGTTAAACAGGATAACATATTACCTCCTTATCCTTGTATAAAATTGCATATATGACATGTCTCTTAGGTGTTGACTTTTGATTAACTTTATTTTCACACCATAACATTATTTGTCCTTTACTTCACTATAAGTACTTTTAAACTACTGCTTTCTTTTCTGAATTCATAAAGTTATCCAACATTAGTCAAATCACGTTTGCTTTTGCCTAGAATCTTTAGGAACTACTTTAATCAAACTGGATGTAAAAAGCGGGAAAAAAAAAAAGGACAATAGGAGGGCATGATATTGAGATAAAAATCAGACCATGGAACAACAGTATAACAAGACCATAAACAGAGGGTTTGATTGGGAAAAAAGCCTCTCTAATGTTTATGCCACCACATTTGTAAGATCATTCTAAAAAGGAACTGCAAGAAAGAACATGAGGATTCTCATGGTTTCAATTGAAAGAAGATATAAATATCTGCATTTAAATGAGCTACAAGGTAAAAGCAACAGTACTATTCCAACAAAAGGGATTTACATTTAAAAAAATAAAAATGCAGAAAACATGTTGGAGAAGACAAAGATTTACCAAATGTGTAAGGAAGAAGAAAGGTCAAATCTCAGTTTTACATAACTACATTTGCAACTTCATTGCCACAATCACAAGAAAAACTTGAGGTTCTTTTAATGGCATAACTCTAAGCAAAAGAAAGATGTTGATTAAGACGGTTTTGGTAATGCTAGTTAGCAATTCTGACACTATAGAACTCCATCATGGGTGAGATAATTTTGCAAGAAAATAAATGAGAAAATCTAGAAAGGAAATTTAATGATTTCGAAAGAAAATTGCCTGAATACAGAGATCATTTTTGTCTTGGATGACTGGAGCAATAGACTTAAAACCAAAGAATGTCGTACCGGGCCGAACCGCCCGGTACGAGGCGTGCCGAACCGGACCGGTGGCTAGCCGATCTGGTTCGGCCATTTTTTTCGAAAAATAGTTCTGAACCGCACCGAACCGGGCAGTTTGGCACGATTCGATGCCATACTGCCCAAAATCGAGAGGTATGGCTCGGTACGGTATGGTTCGGCGTTGAACCGAACCGTACCGACATTCTTCACGTGGGGGAAGTGGGGGGTGGGGTCTGGGCTGTCTTTTAGTGACAGCCCAGGTGGGTTGTCTGAGAGACCCGAGAGTCTCACAAGAACTCCCAAGCTCACCTAGACTCTCACGAGACATCAAAAAAATTAGAAAAAGAAAAAAAATTCGTCAAATTGCAGCACTGGTTTGAGGAGACCTGATTTTGGACGGAAGTAAGGTAATGTATTATTTTTTAGTAAATATTTTATTTTTTATATTTTTGGTTAAAAAAAGATAAGAACGAAGAAATATGAAAATAAGAGAAATCATACCAAAATTTTTGATTTTGGTATGATTTGATTATATGATAGATCTTTGGAAGATCTACATGATACACTAAAATCATTAATTTTTATTAATTATATATTTTTTAAATATATATATTTATTCATAAAAAATATTAAAAAAATAAATTAAAAAAATAAAAAATCAAATTTCAGAATATGTTTAAAATGATTCAAGCTACTTAATCTAACCTCAATTTTTTTAAAATTTTTGAAATTAAAAAATATTTTATAATATTTAATAATAAAAAAATATTATCAAATAAAAAATATGTAAAAATAGTGTTATATTTTAGTTAATTCAAAAATATTATTTGAAGCATATAACATATTTTTTTGAATTTATAAGTTTTAAAATTATTATTGAAATTTTTTTGAATTTATATATAATATTTTTAATAATTATTAAACTGTATTTTGTTATACTTACAGAATTTGTAAGAAAAAATTCAGAGCGTGACATTCGTTGACTTTCATTAATTATATATTTTTTAAATATATATATTATTATAAAAAAATATTAAAAAAATAAAAATTAGAGTTTAGAATCATGTTTAGAATGATTCAAGCTACTTGAATCTAACCTTAATTTTTTTAAATTTTTAAATTAAAAAATATTTTTTAATTATTTAAATAATAAAAAATATTATCAAATAAAAAAATGTAAAATAGTATTATATTATAGTTAATTCAAAAATATTATTTGAAGCATATAACATATTTTTTTGAATTTATGAGTTTTAAAATTATTATTGAATTTTTTTGAATTTATATAATATTTTTTAATAATTATTAAACTGTCGTATTTTGTTATACTTGCAGAAATGAGTAAGAAGAAAGATTCAGAGCATGACATTGGTTGGGATCATGGCGAGATGCTCTCGCTCGGCATCATTGAAATACAAATGGTGCAACACAGAGTTCAAGAGAAAGGTGATAAATTGAAGTAGCACCTGACTGGTGGTTATCTGATGTGTCCATGTTCGGAAATGCCCAAGAGATCCGACAGTTGATGAAGAAGTATTCGCTGATTCGAAAGCAGGAAGAAAAGGACAAAGCAGAAGAGGATGGAAGTGGACCGTCGAGCTGCAGAACCACCTTTTATCACTCTAGAGAGTCAGAGGAGCTTCCCTCCAGATGATGAGGCACAGATTGAGACTTCATTCAGCGAGCTTGGCTGATCAGTACCGACAGGAGGAGATGGTCAGGTATAGAGAGATTTGGATCATATGCTACGAATCAGGATCTGGATCATGATCGATGGGGAGAATTCGAGTTCAGGACTACCTCAGTCAGAGAGCCGGTGGTAGAGGGAGCAGACACAGCATGTCATCTTTGTTGGGAGCTTTTGACAGTAGGAGGAGGTCCTCCAGAGATATTCCAGCAGAGCCACCATCCATGATTGGATCACATGCTTTTTCTAAAAGGATTCAAAGCAGCAGAGGATTGACACTATGTGAAAAAGGATAAGAAGGATATGTGGTGAGCTATTGAATCATGTTTCATTTCAGCATATTCCAGCAAATGCAGCAGGCAATCCTTACTATCGATCTGCATTTCAGTCATAGAGGCTGCCGGCCAGGTGTAGATCCGTCAGGACTAAGACATCTATGGTCAGCTTTTGACAGTAACAAGGATCTGCAGAGATGGATTGCTTCTTACAAGAATAAATGGCCTACATACGGACTGACATGATGTGTGATGGTTGGACCGTCCTACTAGATGGAGCATCATTAATTTTTTGACATACCGTGATGAAAAATATTTTTTCACAAATCAATTGATGCTTCAGATAAGATGCACGATGCCACATATATCCTTGGTCTGATGGAGGAGGTGATTGATTCAGTGGGTGAGCAGTATGTCGTGCAAGTCATCACAGATAATGGACCACAATATAAGCTGTCGGAGAGTTGCTGATGAGCAAGATCGCAGATATACTAGATCCCATGTGCTGCACATTGCATTGATCTTATATTGATGGATATTGAAAGATTCGTAGGATGCAGCAGGTAGTGGAGATTGCCAGACTATTACTAGATTCATCTACAATCACAATGGATCTTTCATTGATGCGACGTATACTGGGGGAGATCTTAAGATCAGGTATCACACGATTTGCTACCAACTACATAGCACTTGATAGTCTTCTTCAGAAGAAAGCAGTCTTACGTCAGATGTTTGTCAGTGCCGAGTGACAGAGCAGATATGCGAGGGCCGCACTGATGGAAGTCATGTGGAGAACTTGATGACGAGTCAGTCATTCTGACAGCGGGCTGAGAAGATAGTGAAGGCTATTAAGCCATTATATGAGTGCTTCATCATGGATAGTGAAAGATATCCTCAGATGGCTTCTTATATTACATGATGGAGAGGCAAAAAAAAAATCAGTGAAAATGATCCGAAGCATGCTCAAGAATTTATTAACATCATTGAGCGCGTTGGGACTATCAGATGGATAGAGATTTGCATCTATCGTAAGCACGGATTCAAGAATATTTTAAAATATTTTTTTTATACTTGTAAAAGTGTACTTAATCAATTATGAATTTATCTGTAGCTTATTATTTGAATCCGAAATTCCAATATACCATTCTGGATAGATATGGATAATGAACTTTTGTGCTCTTCGTAATGTGATATATAAGATGGTGTCCGATCCAAAATCACATCATTGTGTCTGCAAGAGGTATGCTAGTTTAAAACAATGTGATTATTCAACTGAATTCGATCTGTACTCAATGATATATTTATAAATTTAATAAATATATTTTTTACAGACGAAATAGTTTAGAGAGGATCAGACAGCTTTGAAGTCCATCAGCTGTCGTAAGCAAAAAGCAGATGAATCCAGATAAATTACATATCAATAATGAGCAGCATAGATTGACATCAATGCCTAATAATATCATAAAATTTGATATGTAATTTTGCTTTGCAGCTGAATGGTGGATTCATTTGAAATTCCAAGAACATTTGAGAGGTGTGGCTGTCGCATTCTTTCCAACGGTCTCTTTAGTGGCTGTGAGCGCAATTGATCGACTTTCGTCCTTATCACAGCAAACAGAGAAATCGTCTGACACAAAAGTGCCTCAATGATCTTGTATATGTTCACTATAATCTGAGGTTGAGGCTAAAATGCATTCAGAGAAGTACAACTGAAAGTACACTGATCGACACTAGATGATTATACTGACAGGACGACGATCCGATCATCGGATGGCTTGCAGGTCACAGCAAGGAGCCAGAGCTTGATGAGCGGATCCCTCACGACCAGCCAGTGTGGTAGCTAGGGAGATCAGGTGGATCCAGGCAATGGCAGAAAGAAATATTTCACATAAGATTCCAGCTGATCAGCCACAGCCTGAGAGACACAGGAGATTATTCATCACATGACTCGATGTCCGATACATCCTCGCAGAGGTTGAGCGACAGATGTTTAGACGAGATCGACAGTCAGCAAGAAGACATCCATCCTCCAATCACAGAAAACTCAGTCACAGAGGGGCACAAGGGAGAAAAGAAAAACAGTTGCACGTGCACCACTCTCGAGAGTACAGAAGCTATCTGGCTCAGATTCGAGATCAGAGAGAGATGATGATATGATAGTAGTAGTCATGGATCTGATGATCAGAGAGAACTGGAGAATAGAGACCACTGTTTATGAGACACAACCGCAGGGTGATATTCGATTCATCGATGAGTCTCAGTTTACACATACCACACAAGATAGGGACCATGGTGGACGAGTCGTAGAGATCGTGGGAGTCATTTCATATAGACGACGGGCTCTAGAGTCGTCCAGCACACGATGCAGCTGCAACGATCTTGCACATGAGTAGGGTCATAGATGTATCTGATCATCCTCGATTATGATCTATTATCCGCAGCCACCTTATGATCCATATGATATGGTGCATCGAAGCATCTCTTCTAGTGTTACTACCCTATGCAATCTGGAGCATCTTATGGATCAGATTTTGCTACGATATATTCGGATGGGTCCTCCACAGCCATACATCATCCGAGGATACTTCTCAGAGTCAGAGTTTGAGTGAGAGATCTGAATGTCTTACAATCCAGAGAGGATGCTTATGGGATGAATATTCAGGAGTACATAATCTTGTTAGAGGGTTGGAATGATGTTCCTCCAATTATGCCAATGATCCAGATATCTACGAGGTCACAGACACTCGACGAGATATTAAATGCAGAGCAGATCTTGAGATAATATATCATTTTTGTGCTTTGTACTTTAAAATTTTAGATACATTTTAATGCACATTTATATGTTTTCTTTTTAATTTAGGATGATATAGTTGTAATATAATATAAATAAATAATTTTAAAATTTTGGATCAAGAGTTCCTGTATCGCTACCTAACTCAAAAATGTGGACCAAATATGTCGATAATATGCAATATAATGTAATTTTGGGGTTGTATTTATGAATTAATAACTTGGAGATCCAAAAAAAATAAAAAAAATTATACCGGTACCGAACCAATACAGCGAAGCATACCGTATGGGCTCCGATACCGGTACAGTGGACCTTGCTTAAAACCATTTATACTTATCTGAAGCAACTAAACATAATGTCATATATATGGTAACAAAAAATGCAGCAAATTTTAAAGCCACCAGCCGAGAAATTAGGAAATATGTCCTCATTTCGAGACTAACTACATTATCCATAGACCAAATATGAGAAAAACAATTTTTTCAATAAGGAAAACTTTAGCTTAAGCTTTTACACTGCAGTAAGAATTATGATAAAGTACACCAGCAATCATTTTCCAGAACCAAAATACTTTCAAAAGCACTCTTAACAAGTTCTTAAAGGTGGCAATAAAAGTATAACCTGTCACCACACAACAGGTGTGCATACTTGATGTCAAGCAAGATTTGTGAATCATTTTATCCAATTTCTATGGACAAAGTGAATGCAAAAAAAAAAAAAAGATGTGAAATATTTGAGAGGCTGGGAGCTTGATATCCATAAAAATAGCAGCAGTAAGAGAAAAGGATCAAGGAAAAAGAGAGAGGAAGGGGGTTGGTGAGTAGGTTGCACAAGGGAGTTGGGTTGTACAGAGAAAAGGGTTGATTCAAAAAAATGGTGATTTATTTTAGCACTAAGAGATCAAATTCCTTTCATTGTAGAAATTTCAGGCTATCTTTATCCAGGAGGGCACGGGAATGAGGTGTAGAAAAATTACGCACGGTTGTTTAGTGATTCACTACAAAGATTTGTTTGCTTTATAATTGTCCCATTACAAACCATATGATTGTTGCAAGCTACTCATGTCATTATAAGGATTTTTCCTCTTCAGATTAACTTGGCTCACAGTTTTTTTCTTTTTAATACAATATTAATTTCTTTAGAATTATTATATGTACATTATACTGTTTGACTATATCAACCATATTTCCTGGTTGATTTGCCGATTATCTCATAGTTCCCAAGTTTGACTAATTTTTCAAACGTATGTCCATACTGTTTCCTAGTGTCAATTCTAGCAAATATAGCATAGGGAAATTCTGAATTGCAACCAACAGCATCAAGTTATAATCAATACCATCTGTACCTCAAGATTATTTATCCATATATTTTTACAAAGGAGTTAGATTTTCCACCATAAAAGTGATTGTGGCGTAAACATAAAAGTAACTGTTCCACCCCCCCATTTTAATATTGCAGAACATTTCAGCTAATATTTTCAGGTTAGCAGATCTTGTAGTCGCGAATAAATGCATTTCCAAAACAGTAAAGATGCACACTGGCAATTGATCATCTTCAAACAACATTGCTAACTTCTGAAGTGACTTGTTATTATATAAGAATTCACAAGTTTTTTCAAACAATATGCAGCAAAAATTAAGGAGAGAGTAAATACCCCTTTCTTTGTAGGATAAGATATAAACTCCAAAAGCAAGATCGCTGAAGACTAAAATGACCTACTTAACCCAAGAGGCTACATAAAATGGAAAGTCACAAGCATCTAAAGAAGGTGCTCTACAGTGTCACAATACAAAAATGGTTCTGTGCGTAATGTAGTTCTTCATTTTATTGCTTCAACCTTCTATATTTCAAAGTAGCAAAGATAAAAGAATAAATACTAACAGCACAATCCAAGAAAAAATGTTTAACAGCAAGTGGTTTCTGGCGTCATGATCAACAATTTCATGCAATAACTTTATAACTTTGTGGTTTGAAATTCCATATTGATTTTCAATTTCTGTAAATGCAACTTCCTCAAGTAGAAGTTAACGGTGTAAATAAATAATACATACCTGATTGTGCAAGATTAATTGTGTTACAGCATGCACATCTCACACCATTTGCACCACGGGTATACATTAACAAAGTTCGGCAGCCTCCACATACAAGCTGAGACATCTCCATTCCTGCAGAAGTTACAAATCAAACTTCTGAAAACAAATTTATCAAACACATAAATCCATTTTATTAAGTTGCACTAAAGTTAGCTTATGCAAAACTAGCAATGTATATATACATATGCATCCAGGAAACCAGTTTCTGAATATCCAATATAGCCCTCAACAACTGCTAAATATGTCCACCACCAAACACAGCCTGTATCGTACCGCATCTTGCCCTCTAAGCAAGAGGTGGGGGGTTCGATTCCGGGCGGCCTCAGCCTCCCCTTATGAACCCTGATTAATTAATTTGTCCAACTGCATGTGCATTGGCTCAGCCTGCCCAGGTTCTGAACCAGGTGGGGTGGGTATATGGTAACGGGTGCAGATTATCCCTCCTAGTTTCAAAACAAAAGGTCCATTCTCTAAACAATTTTTCTACCTAAGGCTGCCTGTACAGAAAAAGAGCAAGCTCTGGTCTTAAGAAAACACATACCACAGGAAGAAGATAATACTCTATATGTTACATCTGAACTTTAATCTCTTTCCCAAAGTTAGATATATGAATCAACAGTCCTACTAAATATTAAGGCAAGATAGAATAATAAGACTGATGCCCACCCTAAAGGCATATTCAAGAATTTTGTTTAGAATGAAAATTTCTATTGTGCGTTCAGCATTATTGCTCGACTTGCCCACCCTAGAGGCATATTCAAGAACTAATTTTTATTGTGTTCGGCATTGCTTGACTTTTATAGAAGAACTTTTTCATGCTTTTGGCAGTTCATATGCATATGTTACTAAAACACTTTTTGACAGGTTAGCACCGAGTTAGAATGTGTACACTTAAATGGATGAGTGAGTTTGCATCTGAGTCTAGAATGACCCATCCATAATTCAAATTGAATGTGGCTCTAAGATCTGAACAAAAACAAGGCTAATTCATTGGTCTGGATAGAACTCTTAAGGATGTCTTGGCCAGACATAACAGCTACACCATTTTAGATCAAATCCTATCAATCAATTATGTTTCAACCAGGTCCCATTCTTCCATATCTATACTAAACCCAACTGGTTAATCCAGCTCAAGATTTGGGTCAGGGCCCAATTTTCTCATCCCTGTACTAAGGTAGGTCCCAGGTCATATCATTATTTGACTGACCCACTTGCACCATATGAGGAGGTAGAAAGCAAAAGCAGGGACCTAACTTAGAAAGAGATGGGGGGGTTGGGGCTGGGGGGCAGGGGGGCAGAGAGAGAGAGAGAGAGAGAGAGAGAGAGAGAGAGAGAGAGAGAAAACAAATAAGAAAACAAATGTAGAAGCAAGCACCAAAAACAAGATTGTCTAGCTTCTCCTAAAGTCATTATCTGATATTTGCTTATGTAAGAAAGCAGTCCGGTCCAATATTACCTAAATACGCATCTACAGATGTACTAAAAACACTTTTGCTTCTTTCAAGTAAGGAAGAAATTCTTAAACAACACCTCTCATGTAGTAATTTGTTGAACTCATTTTCATTACAACAGGTCAGACCTCTAATTAAATACAATATCTGTTACTTACACCCCTATTCCTATGATACAAGAAATCAATATGCCCACAGTTGTTTATACAAAATTAATCCATCAAAACACAATTTCCAAAAGCATTAATGATGCCAGAACCTACTGCTTCATGTCCAATCTTTTAAATCTGGACATCCTCATATTAACAAATTCAATGAACAACAAAGGAGATATTGATATCATTGGGATTTAGGATCGATTGTATTTGTATTCAGATTCCAAGAATATTGGCTGAGATACCCTAGATATGGCACAAGATAGCAAAAGATTAAACCTCAGATATTTTAGGTGAATAGTTACTCTATCAATTACCCATGCCTCCACAAATTGTTCATCTATTTCCAACTTATTTTGCTTAAAACAAGACTTTCTTATAGTCAAATGATGAAAACACATCTAGGAACTACATCTAATATAAATTTCATCTAATACTTTAAATTTTATATTCTTTCCCAAATCCCAATAGTTTACAGAGATTAGCAATAACTAGAAAATGTTCTACTTTAAAGAATGGTAATTTGGTAGCGAAGAAGATCATAGTTAGTTGTACATAACTGCATGCACATTTCGTGATCCAGTTTAGGTTGGGGCTGATTGTTACATTGTCTTATAACACATAAACGTCCACTACATATCTTTAATGAATCAAGGATAGGAAACTCTGTTTGAATCAAAAATAAATAGCAAGTTAAAAGATTTATTTACATTTTCCAAGTTGGCTGGCTCTGCCTTGCAATTGAGTTCATAAATTTGAGTTAGCACTGCTTGCAATAGTCAATAAGACTGCCTTTTGCCATAAATGAGCATTTTCAGCATTTCCATAAGCCAATTCTGAACATCTCGATAGGGGTGGCAATGGGTCGGGTATTGGTCAGGTCGACCGATACCCGTACCTGCCCCATCATAAGAAAACCCATACCCAAACCCGCCACCTACCCATCTCGGGTCGGGTCGGGTCGGGTTGGGTTGGGCTCCAAGGATGGGTCAGGTCAGATATACCTGATCTCTTATTTTGTCCCAGTCCCAGCCTCCCTCCACTCCTCCATTCATCACTGCCCTTCTCTATTCCCCACCTCCGCTGCCGCCCACCACCTCATCCCCAAACCATACAAAATATTGTGCTCCCACCAAGATTAAGCTCTCAAAACCTCAAGGGACCAACTCGCACAAAACCCATATGCTCGAGAAAAAACCCCAACTGGAACCAAAGAAACCCATCCGATCTTGCTCAGGTGCTCTCCTTCCCAACAGATCTCTAAAAAAGGGAATGAAAAGAAAATAAAAAGAAGCAAAAAAAAAGAAAAAAGAAAGATCGATCTATGCGGGAAAAGGTCTTAACCTTCAATTTCTTCCATCTTGCCTGTGTTTTCGTTGATTTTTCCATTGTTTTCCCTTGGATTTTCCTCCGTCCTCACTCCTCAAGGGTCTCAATCGGGTGGGAGGCTTGAAGCGGCCGAACAGGGAAGCTTGGATGATAACTAGGGTTTTGTCGGAACCCTACCTGCCCCCTCCCCCCAAGCGAATGGTCCCAAACTCCATCCTTTGTTGTTGGCACCCTCCTCGTCCACCATCAAGTCCCCACCGGCACCAGCAAGCTCTCGTCGGCATCATTGCTTCCTCTCCGCCGGGTCCCCACTCCCCCCACCCCTAGCAGCGGCCCAACGGGCCCCTACCATCAGGTGGGGGGTGGGGGACCCGGGTTTTGGGTTTTATTTAAATTGTGTGAGAGAGAGAGAGATGTTATAAGTTTTAAGAGAGAGATTATTGGGGCATACCATTATCCATATCCGATTCGAACCCACTTCGGATATTTTTACTAAAAGCCATACCCGTCCCATTCGGATTGCATCGGGTCAGATCAGGTACCCACTGGGTCGGAAAAAATTGCCACCTCTACATCTCAGGATTACAAAGTACCTAGGTTTGGAGTAGGTAATTAAAAATTTTCAAGCATCCAAACCACCAAAAGAATTTCTAAGGCATGATTGGTAAATGGTGAAAAGATGCAAGAATAAAAGAAAAGAATTAATGGGAAAATGATGATGATGGAATAAGCAAGAGAGAAAAACAAAAACAAAAGAACATGACCAAGAAAAGAAAAGGATAAAAATACAAAGGGAGAAAATTAGCTTCTAATAGTGATTGCAATGGCATTGCAGAAAAATTAAAGAAAAAAATAACCATCTGCCAAACAACAGAACACAACTTTCCCCCTTTTAGATGACTCAAATGCGAAATCTTAAGGGGGATGTGCAGTTTTACAGAGCGGAGGAGGTGGGGGCAGGCTAGGTGAGTTTTCAGCCATGTAATGGTTCACCTAGGGCCTTAGCAGAATTCAAGGGCATCTAAATTGCCTTAGCAGCCATCAGGACTGCTATTTGGAAAAAAGTCCTGTTATGCAGTGCACAGTATGCAATCGAATCAAGATGACATTATGTATTAAAACCAATTAATAATGATTATTTTATGTTAGCAAGAGTGATTGAGCCAAGTACCTGCTTACCCTAGTCCCATTTATCAAGCCATTTTTTTGAACCCACCAGACTACCCAATGAGATAAAAATTCATATTTATGACAAAACTAGTCATAATAATAGTTAGATAGTACAAAAATAACCATTAATAATATTTTTTAATAAATAAAATAATGGACATGGCACAAGCAGAAAGTAATATAGAAGAACCTGGAGGAGGAACTGAAGTTACAGTGTTGCATATTGCACAGCGCACATTAGTGGCTCCCCTAGGGTAAAGAAGAAGACTCCTGCAGCCGTTACACACAAGTTGGCTCTGCATGCCTGAATTGCCTGTGATTTAACAGTTAGATCAAAAACAGCTGACTGGTAAGAATTCAGTACCCTGTTAACACAAATTACTAACATGAATAAAATATCATTCACATAGAAAGTACACTTAATATAAGTATAATGACAATTTCCATGCTATCTCAATGGAGGATCAATGTTACATTAATTTGTTGCTGCAACAACTAAAAACTTTATATACATCAAACCATGGAATCAGCAAAGAGTTCATGGAACAGCAATTCCTTCTTCCAGATTCATGCATATATGGCATTCCTAGCTAAAGAACCATTCACAAAGACAAGCAATTTGAAACTACAAGCTCAGACCCTCTGCTATGCAATGCATGCACTAGAAAATCATAACCTTATACTTCTGAAGTGAAGCCTCTAATGAGTTCAGAGATATCTAGAGGACCTCACTCGGAAGCAGATCATACAGTCCTACAGAACTCTGCTACAAAGTATTCCAATAAGAAGCAAAAGCAATTGTTCATGGGATACCAAACAAATTGGTGCGACGATCTAGTATGGATTGGAACTTTCAAATAAAACACCAAGAAAAAGGGAATCTGAAATTTGAGTGCAAATTCATACATATTGACAAGGAGAAGCATCACAATGTAACAAAAACGACGAAAAAAAGACATCTTGATGGATAATAAAAGCAAAACAATCAATCTAAATACGATAAAAAAAAAAAAAAAAATCCCGAACCAATAATAGCTTATCTCAATCCAATGAATAGCATACTTACTCCAACCCACACTTCTCAGCATATTTACAATATCCAATGCGATTAATTGAACAAATAAATGCAATGATACACAAAAATTCAACAAAATTATCATTGAAAGATAATGTCCTCGATATTAAAATTCCCCTTTTTTTACATAAATATCACCACAAAGACTTTTACGATACGTCCAGAATTAAAAGAACTGATTTTTATCACAAATCCGATGAAGAAATCCAAAAAAAAAAAAAACACAGAATTATCTCTGATCGAGCCGAGAAAAGGAGAAACCAAGAATCCGACGATGGAGGAGAGGGAGAAATCGTCGGCTCCGATTTAATAAATCCGGATGGAAAACCTTCCGCAACGAAACGCCCCCTTGAGAAGCAAATGATCTTCGGATAACCGTCTCGAACCCAACAAACGATTTCTTTCTTCGATTCTTTTCTTGTGCGTAATTCGAGACGCGTCTCGGGAGGCGCGGGGATGACGACCGAAGGGAATCGATTTCGTTTCCTTTGTTGATTTTTTCCCCGGCAGGAAGGGAAGAAGGAACTTACCAAAAATAAAAGTGGAAGAGAGGAAGGAAATTTCGTCGGATTTCGTCCAAAATTCCAAGTGGGAATATGAGGTTATTATCGTAAAAGAATATATAATATAAAAATAGATCGATCTAATTTCGCTTTCAAGGTTCCGTGAGAGAGGGATATGGGCACCGCAAGGTGAGAGAAAATGAGCGTGGTTACGATGGGTGCGGTCCAGATCATGATCGAGAGGTGCGGCACCGAGGCTTGATTGAGCTTTGTTGTGTCCCCTTTAATCAAACCAAGAAAAAGTCTTGATAAATAAAAATTGAAATGTAATTCAATTTAAAAACTCAAGCTGGTTCACCCAACAAATGTTTCGACCCCACTTGTGAGTCTCAGCATTCTCCTCCTTCATGTACGATCTAATTTAATTCTACTCGAGTCTAGTCCACCTCTCCTGATCAAGCTATGCATGCAATTATTTTTCTGAGTGCATCATCATATATTTCCACTTCAGCCAAGCGTGCACGCTTCAAGAGTCGCATGGCGTTTCATCCACCATGTTATCATTTAGTCCTGCTTTCCGAGAGCCATATTTCACCGTATCCTTATAAGAGTCCCCTAAGAATCATGGTGAAGCACTAAAGCCTATAATCAAACTTGACATCTTGTTCCATTGAGTCCATGTTGAGAGTTGTCGTGCCATTGAAGTTCATGATCAATGATCCTACGAACCAAGCTTTGAGTGAAACAACGTAGAATCAAGCTTTGAGCGAAACAATGTAGCTACTTTCACATCATCTTTGGTCATGACCTCAACCGCTATTAAATGACTGATTAATATATTAAATCAATTATGGCACCCTTGCAATGAAGCTCTCTCCTACAGAAAAATCTTAATTGGTATAAATTCTCTAATACTTTAGCAGCAGTTTTAAGAAAACCGATATAACTGGAATTCTCCATCTCGAAGTTCTCATCATCTAGCTCAACTCATCTAACTAAAGATTTACCAGCAAATTATTATAGTCCTAGTGATCTCAATCCACCGATAAAAGACATATCTTCCTTGATGAGCATATAAAGGAAGCGCTCAAATTATAGTATGCCTAATAAGACATATCTTTGCCGATTCAATCAATTGATAAGAAAAGAGTTCAACTGATAATCTCATGATCTTAATCATGAAGATTCTTACCCTTGCCTCCATAAATATTAGATGCAAGAGATTTTTAGGTACGATGAAAGAAAAAATCCGATACTTCTCTCTCTTTCATATATCCCATTTTCCTCTAGAAACACTGCCTGTCTTAAGGATTGGAGGTTTCGTGCTGGATACATCTGGCAAATCTCTAACGTTTCTCCATGGTTGTAGATTCACTCTAGTACCAAATCGAGCTTTCTCGTCATAACTAGGTGAAACAACTTATTTGCCCACTCAACTAGCTTGAATCTTGAGCAATAACAGATTGACACTAGAACAAGAGCCCTTATCTTTTGAGATTATTTTAAAGATCCTAAGAAGAAATGTAGTCTCGATGCAACAACCATCACTCTACTAACTAGGCTGAACAAGAATACCATAACTCATAACCCGAATCTCGGCAAACTCTGACTCAATTACCAGCTCTCAAGATAGTGATGGTCAAGTAGTTTAATCTGCTTATCCACTAAGTATAGAATCTAATAGAGGCTACAATCCTATTTTCAAGCCAATACCATTATTGTCATGATGAATCCATCATTGAAATAAGTGCTACAATCTAAGATATTTGATTGTTTCCTTAAGTGAGCCATCGAGCTTAGAGAATTCAACATAAGTAATCAGCCCCAGACTGCTATAAAAGCACAAGCTTTAGCTAATTTTGTCATTGAATGCATTATACTAGAAAAGGCTATGTTTAAGGACCATGCACGTCCATTAAATGAGGGAGATTCCCTATATCCTAGTCGGCTATACGAAAATGCTATCTGGTCCACTTGATGGCCCATTTGGCACCGGGGTGACATACTCACATGTGGAAGAGGAATCCCCTCAATCCAAGTGGGGAGAATCGACCACTTTGAGTATCCTGTGGTAAGATCTTGTGACTCGAGTGAGTCAGCCATAGAGCGAAAGCCATTCAAATCGAACATTCCTTGGTGGAAGGGGGCCCTTATGATCACGTCCAGAGGGGGTTGCTACGTGGGTTGCTCCCCTTCCATATGAATCAGACAAATGATCTTTTTGAACACTCCATGTCGATGGATCCTCTACTACAGATAAAGTGGAGCTGAACTAATTCCTTCTAGCCTAAAAGATATCATGGCCAAATATGCCTTGAGGTTTAACTTCAGTACTTTCAATAATGAGGCAGAATATAAAACTCTAATCACTAGACCAAGATTTGCTCAGACCATTGGGTTGACCTAACTCCTAGCTTAAAACAACTTATAATTGGTAATAAATCAAGTTCAAGAATACTACGAAGTTTTTAATCTAACAATGATAAGATATTTGCAAAAGATGAAGGAGATATCCTCTACCTTCAAAAATTTTGAAATCTTGCAAATATCTCCACCAAAAAATATGAAGGAAGATATTCTTAGGAGGTAGGGCCTTTGTGGATAAAGTGCTAACATAAGGATATTATTGCCTACATTGTAGAAAGATGTTGCTCATTTCATCAAGAAATGTTTCAACATCCAATATCAACTGACTGTAAAACTATTTTGGGTCAATGCTACTTGGCTATTCACCCAACAAGGGATAGATATTCCAGGACCCTTCTTACAAGTGATCAGGCAATAGAAATTCCTTATCATCACTATCAACTACTTTATGAAATGGGTGAAGGTGGAACTTTTAGCCCAAATCACCAAAGATAATATACAAGGCTTTGTATGGAAGTATATCATTTATCGATTTGAGATTCTTCAGGTCCTTACTACCAACAACGACTGATAATTTGATAATGCTCGATTTAGACTTTTGCTCCAAGTTTGGCATTGACAACTGTCACATCTCAGTCAATCACCCTCAAGCCAAAGGAGAAGTTGAAGTAACTAACCGTACTATTTTACATGACTCGAAGATCAGGCTTGATTGAGCCAAAGGCCTTCAACTAGGAAAATATCTAGTGTTTTGTGGTCTCACATGATATAATCAGGATTCTAATTAGGAAAATACTTTTAAATCTTTTTTTTGGCATTGAAGTCATTATTCTAATAGAGATCGACACCCCATCCTATCGGATGGAAATGTATAATGAGCAAAATAAAATCGAGAATCTCCACACCAACTTGGATCTATTGGATGAAGCTTAGGAGTGGGCTTACATCAAAATGGCTGGCTATCAACCAAAGGGCTGCTTGGAACTGCAACTCCTAAGTCAAAACCAAATTTTTTCAAACCAAGAAACCTTATCCTCTGAAAAACCAAGATAACCTAGCAAGGTGACAGTGGAAAGCTTGCGCCCAAATAAAAAGGACCATATGACTAGTCACAGAGGTTGTCCAAACCGACACTTATCGACTTGAACAACTTATTGGAGCTCTAATTGCCCAGATATAGAATTCTAATAACTCCAGGGTGTACCATTAGTAAGAGTCATATATCTAACATTGTAATATTTTTACCATTTATAATAAATAAAGATGTAGGTTAGGTATGTCAATCATTGCCAAAACACAGCAAACTCGCTCTAAGGCCATAATTGGCTCTATGTATGTTATCCACCTAGAAGGGAGTGCATCTCTCATTCATATTGATACCTGCCCCAAGCCTAAGTTCAATGCTCCAAGGTTCCTTCCCAAAAGGAATCTAGTGAGATGGTTTTATTATTATGGCTTTACATTTGGTTGCAGTATGTTGTACGATACCCTATGCCACCTGATGTGCCAGTGCTGCATCTTATGTTATTGGTCTATATATTACTATTTCATTAATTCACTATCTCCTCTAACTTATATTGTGATTCATAATTGCTGCTATATTACTTGTTGCTATATTTGTTCAAGGATGTTTAACAATGTCAAGCTATCTCTATTGTGCATTATTCCATGGATTTTTCTGTATGCAGCTCTTAAATTGCTCATTACTTCTACTCCATGGGTTAGCTTTATCTATAGCTATTACAGGATCAGCTTATCACTGCATTATGCTTGGCGACTCTATCTTCCAATCAGTTATAAATTTAAGACTTTACTTTCTACTATGTTTAGGATAGTCGACATCTCTTATCATGCCATTTATTTTTTCTCAGGAATTACAAGAAGATGAGCTAATATAGCTCTGTCCTATGTTGATGTATCTATATTCTGACTCTTCTTTATTGCTAGAGAGCAACCTATCTACTCTACTGCACATTCACTCTCCTTTAATGTCCATTGACAGCTTGAAGAGCATATATACACAAACATCTTTTCCTCATTTCCATTGCTAGCTGTTTTTGAGCTCTTTACCATGTGTTCAGCTTCATATATCCAACAACTATAATGCTACATGCTGCCTTTGGGAGGCTTTGTCTACTCATGTGATATTTAGCCTTATCTATGTTGAATTTATATTCTATATTTAGGCACTACACTTGTTCTAACAGAGAGAATGGCATCTTAAAGCTTGTGATGATGGTTGTAGCTCCACCGGCATTCTCATCGGATACTACTAGTCATATTATCCTCATATTTTATTACTTCTATTCACTTGTTCATATCTATTATTATCTTTATCAGTGGAATTGGTAGAACTTGCATTTAAGAACATGCCTATGGTTTCAGCACGACAGAGGCCTTTCATTCCATCTAGATTACATGCTTTAATTGCTGGGAATAGGGAGACATAGATGATTGTTCTGAGTGCTATAACCAAGAGGATTGGCTAGATTGTTTTAACTGCTATGAGAGGTGGTATTAGCAAATCTGGATTTTTGTTTCATGTTACACTTGGTTCAGTGCATTATATTATCCTTATGTGCTTCCATGCCTACGTGATAAGTTATAGCATCTTCATCCTATATCTGTTATTACCTTTTATTGGACAGATTGTTATATGGTGGCAGAACCTCTATTTTTGTATTTTATCTTTATATTAATGAAGCAGGCTACTCCTATTTTACCAAAAAAAAAACTAGATGAGGCCATCAAAGATCCCGACCAAGATTTTCATGAGCATGGCTATAAGCTACAGTGCTAAATTATAGATGAAATGTCGAACAAGTCTCCCAAGAGACCATCGTTGGTGCTGTACAAGAGCACTGCAAGTCAAAATGAATCTCCCAAGAGATGTGGCCATTATTCCTACAGGACAAGTCTCCTAAGAGACCACCGATGGTGCTACTAGCCTATTATTCTTACAAGCTTGGCCAAAATGTCGAATAATTGACTTGCGGACGAAATGTCGAACAAGTCTCCCAAGAGACCATTGATGGTGCCATACCCCAATGCCATAGGTCAAGACAAGTTTTTCAAGAGGCCAACAAATTATCACAAGCTAAGAGCCATAAAAGAAAAAGAAGACCAAGTCAAGACTAGACTCGGATGCGAGGAAGCACATCTAGCCTGATCATCTAAGTGTTAGCGATCCAAAAGGTCCAATCGATAGAAGACATGGTAAGCCAAATGATCCTCTCATTTGCACAGGGAGAACCAAGCGTTGGGATGAAGAGCCAACATTCTAAACAACTCATCCGATGGATGAAATGAGCTCCAAAGGAACAACAAATGGGGCAAGGCTCACCAACCAAAAATCATCTATAGATTGGGGGCAAGGGTTTGAACTGATCTTTAAACATGCTCTTAGAAAAATATGAAGTTTTCAGCCTCATCCATGACACAAACTTTGACATACAAATTATGGCTAATGTGCCTAAGTCTATAGCCTCAGTGAAAGCAATAATGCAAATGAGGGAAAGACCCTGATATTATACAAATAATCTCAAAGTCAGCTAAAAGTATTTGAAGGGTTTGTTAAGACGGCCAACAAAGAACTCAATTTTATGAAACGAGTAAAGAACATGTCGCAATAATACACAAAGTAAAAGATATCTTCATTGTGACTTTTGAAAATTACAAGATAAAAATGGCTCTACAAATGAGCAAGCTAAGTATGAGGCTGACTATCAGGTCCTATGAGGCTGACTATCAGGAAAAGAAGGTCAAGCTCGCCTCCGCGGTAAAGCCAAGAACAAAAAAAAGAAGATGTATACGAAGTCCTCCTACTTGAGACTTGGTGGAGATTCTCAATAACTAAGGAAAGGTCGGGAGCAAACCTAGAAGGATTAGGGGCATCACCATCCGATCACATCTGCTTGGAGCCATCCTCCTCCAACTTCTCGTCCTAGTCCTCCATAGTTTTCTCTACAGCACCACTCTTATGGGGAACAAGAGCAATGATGTTGAACTTAGGGAAGCACCATTAAACCTGTAGTCGATACTTGAAGAAGCCAATCAAGTAGGACTCAGGGTGGCAGAGGCAGGTTCCTCCTAATAATAAGCCAAGGAAGCCTTATATTCCTCCATGGCTTGAAGGATCTTCTCTTTGATCAAAGTTGCTCACCACTTGGTCACCTCTTTTTCCTCAGTCTTGGCAACCTGAAGTCGGGCTGCCTCACATTGAGCATTTAGGCTCTTCAACTCAACGATGATAAGCTTCAACTTAGTCGGCTGGTCATCTAATTTTTTCTTCACATCCTCCTACTCCTACTCTACAACCCGAGCATGATGATGAAGCTTGCAATATCACTCATGAATGAAAGCAATGCCCAAAAAAAATAAAATCAGCTATCAATTGCTATAGCACAATGATAGTGGAATATAAAAAGATATTTACCTTGATAGTAGCTCAAAAGGCATTGCCCAAAAGGATCCTATGTTGTGTCATCATACTTTCCATAATTAGCAGGGAGAATGATGCCCCTTACTAGCTCCTGAGCCATCTTCAGGTTAGATGGAGTTGAGGAAGAAGACTTGATAGCCTAATCAATCCAATAAACCTTCTCCTCAGGGGCCGGACACGGTGAAGAGGTTGGCACATCAATGGAAACGGGCCATGGAGCCGATAGAATCTAAATCTTAGGATCCACTCAGGGGTTGTGGGGCTTCGAATGGGTTGATGGGTCAAAGCAGCCATGGTTGCACCCTGACTAGCTAGAGAAGGTGAGGCCTCATGTTGTCTTTTGGCCCTGAGCAAAGGAAGGTCGCCCAACATCACCTTGTGCTTGGTGATAGCTATTTTTCTCACAAATGTTGCATCCACCATATCTACACAAACAAAAATGAAGTCATAAAAAGTTAGTAACAATTGAAAAGATGAAAAATTGGAACAACTCTTATTCTAAGGCTGAGCCAAATTCAACCTGGCATTGACAGTCTACTCGGCTAAGAGCTCTTGAATAAGAAGAGCCTTCATAGTGCATAAAGACTCCAAGTTTTGCTGCTCGATGTCAAAAAGAGCAAGGGTTCGAACTCTTATTGGGGCTACCCCAACACGTTTTGAAACCCCAAGGCTATTCAAATAAAAAAAAGAGAAGCAAACCTTCCAGTCATACATTGAGGAAGGACCATCCTGAATTAATCGAAACCTCTTTTGGGTTGAGATATGCCTCTAACCCTACTCAGAAGGATGTTCTTTGAGCATGTAGCAAGCATGGAACAACTCAACAGTAAGTTGTATCTCGTGCAGAGATGCAAGAGATAAAAATCCAATAATGATCCACCATGCATTGGGAACAAGTTGGATAAGAACCAATCATAAGCTATTTAAAAGGACAATAAAAGAGGAAAGCAAAAGTCTCAATCCAATCTTTAAGATTTCTTTATAAAGGCTGACTTGAGCTGGACAGTAAGCATTGGCCCTCTCCTCACTCTTAGGCAACTTAAAAGAGAAACTAGGGAGAATGAAGAAACCTAGGTAATACTATTTAGATCATCTTGATCCAAGATATATTCCTCTATGCTAGGACCAAATGCCTCTGGGTGGACATCACCAGAGCTACCCAAATGGTGAGAATAAGTCGATTAGCTGGATTGACTGGCCTGATGGGTGCTATTAAAAGAAGTAGCCAAGAGAAAAGCAGAAAGCAACAAGAAAAGAAGGAGAAGGAGAAAACCAACCTACGGTAGAATGTTAGAGGTGAAAGATAGGTGAGAGGATGCTACAAGAAGGAAGAAGAATAAATAAAAAATTAGAAGCTTCTTAAGCATGAAGGACTCCAAATGACGGGTGTTGAGAAGTCGAGGAACTGTCGTAGGGGTTTATCCCATTTTATAGAGGCCTAAATGATGCTAATTTCATCAATTACCCATTCCTCAACCATTGATCATCGTAGCAAACCAAGAATTTGATGGTTTGATGCTTGTACGGATCAATCCTTCTCCAAACAACAACAAAAAAAAAAGATGATGGCCGTCATGAAAATTCCACTCGTATGCACAACACTTTGATAATAGAACCGACTTTAGAGAGAATATGCCCCATTATTAAATGCAGTATCTATAAAAAAAATCTTGAGCTGATCTGACCACTCGAATTCAGTTTAGACATGTCATTCTTCGACCAATTTGACTACTTTCTTTGTCCAAATTGAGCTAGCAAAAGTTAAATTTGGAGTGCAGGGCAAGTGATATAGCTTAGATTTGTCATCCCAAAATTCTTGCTAGCTAGCTCAGCTTGCCCAACTAAGTGGTAACATGAGTCCAGTAAAATTAGTGGTCAATCAAATCTCTAATTCGACATGATCTCTATCCGCCCATAAAAGGCATATTATCATCGATGAGCAGATAAAACAAACGCTCAAATCATAGCATGCTTGATAAGTCATATCCTCACTGATATAAATGATTGATAAGAAAAGAGCCCAATTATTCGTTCAATATTCTTGTGATCTCAATCATGAAGATTTTTATGCTAGACTCTATAAATACTAGATGTAAGGGACCCTCAGGGATGATGGGAGAAAAAAATCCTACACTTCCCCTTACCACCCCCCACCCACACCCCCCCCCCTCATATCTCCCATTTTCTCTCAAAATTCTATCTCACTTAAACATTGGTGGTCCCCATCGAATACATCCAATGAATCTTTGACATTTCTCTATGATTGCAAATTTACTCCAACACTGAGCTGAGCTTTCTCATCATCACCGGATGGAATAACTCACTGTCTACTTAGCTAGATCGTGTTTTAAGCGACAACAAAAACCTTAAACCGAACTGACTCATCAAGTATCCAGTGAAAGAGTGGCCATCGTCATCTTGTCATTCTAGGCAAAGTCTTTATCTGTCATCATACTAAATTTTTCTTTTTACCTTCAAGTGCCCACCAACATGGCCTGCATTTTTAACTTCCACGGTGCACAGTAGCACCATTAAATCTTGGAACTTTAAATTCGGTCAAACAACCTACCATTATGAAAATCTATTATTTTTGTCTACTTCACTTCTAAGCTCTGATATCACTTGTTATGAAGAAAATAAGGAGTTCAAGTCCAACCTAGTGAAGACCTTAAGACACAAATGGTAGCCCAATTCAACCTAAAAGCTTAAGCCGATTAAAGCCATTAAGTTTTTGCACCCAGTCATTCACATCAATCTATCTATCCTTTACTAATTATTCCATAGAGAACTAAACCTCACGTGTGATCCTCACAGGCCTGGTAGGATATGGATGAGCTATATTGATGTAAGTGAGCTAAGCTTAAGTTAGTCCATTTGCCTTGAAGCTAAAACTCATGAATAACTTATTTGCGACATCAAAGTCTTATGTCTTCGAAGACTTCCAACAAATAAACTTAAACTATTTTGTGTCATTATATTATTTTAATGATATATTTATTATTTATTTGTAGTTCTAGTTTAATTGAGCTAATTCTAGATATGGCTTATAGGATATTTAGTGATTGAGCAGGCTACTAAATTTGGAGTGGTTTACAAGTAACTTGTTCATTTGACAACACTAGCAAACAAATTGTTTGTGAAGTAACAAGGGTAAAAATGACACCAGCAAAAAGTGGCAAATATGATATGATGGCCGTGTTAGCGGAGCCTTCAATGGATGGATGATCTAAGAATAGACATGGGCATTGGGCCGTGCTTGGGACAACCTGGCCCAGGCCCATCAGATCAGGATCTAAACAGGACATGCTAGGCACGACCCATCTGATAAACGGATAGTGCCTGGCACAGCCTGTTTATCCCAAACTTTGGCTTGGTATGGCCCTAGGCTCAAGATCTAGAGGCCCGTCAGGCCAGCGGGCCGTGCCTAGCACGATCCATTTAGGCCCATTACGGGTCATGCCAGGCATGGCCTGTTTAGTGCCGTTACAAGCCATACCAGACATGACCTGTTTAAGGCCGTTACGGGACAGGCGTGGCCCGTAACGATTTTTTTTTTTTTTTTTGATTTTTTGCTTTGGGTAAGGACTGATTTTTGAGTTTTTATCATTTTAACCCTCCTAATAGCCATAAAACGGCTAATTTTAAAGATAATTTAAGAAAATAAAAATTTTAAAATTTCTATAAATACCTCCCTCTTCTTCCATTTTCATCATACTAAATCAATTCTCATCTTCTTCTCTACTACTCATTTTTCTCTTCTAGCAATATTTAGCAAGTATTCAATATTTAGCAATTAATAAGTGTTCAAGTACTGCATAAGAGGAGGATTAGTCCACTTATTGGAGCCTTGGAGCTTGAAAATTCTTGTTGAGGTCCCGAAGAGCATAAGAGGAAGCTCACAAATCTCTGGCTCTCCATCTACCTTTATTCAATTTCTCCATTTGATATTTTGATTAATTTTTATTATTTGCATAGCTCATATTTAGATATGGTATCTTTTGATGAGAGTCATTTTAGCATTCTTCCCATTTTTGAGAGAGAAAAAATTACTATTTCTGCTCCCTCTGAAACCAATATTGAAGGTCAAGATGCTGCCTCTTCTTCCCATAAGAGAACTAGTGCTATATGGAAAGATTTTGAAAAAGTCATAGTAGATGAGATTTTAAAAGTAAAATATAAAAAATAAGTCAAATTATATAGTTATCTAGTAGTGGGGGAACTGACCATTTGAAAAGACATCAAGAGAGCCATATGATGAGTGATGTTCATCTTCAAAGCACCCTTAATATACAAAGAAGTAATCCTATAGATAATTTTGCATATAATCATAAAAATCAAAGAAAAATACTGGTAAAATGAATAGTTAAGGATAAATTATTTTTTAGCTTATGTAAGTCTTTTAATTTTGAAGAGTATATTCAATTAGCCCTACAATCTACTTATAAAAGAACTAGTAGATGTACATTTAGAAGAGTAGCTATGACTTTTTTTTAATAATAAAATAAAATTTAATTGAAACTCTCTCTGTCCTAAATTTAAAAGTATCATTAACTTTTAATATTTGGATAGCATCGGTTGATAGTTATTTTTTTATTGCTATTACTGCTGATTATATTGATAATGATTGACTATTAAATAAATATATTTTTATTTTTTATACTTTTGATTTTACATATTCTGGACAATAAATTTCTAATGCTATTTACCAAACTACATATTCATATGGTATTAATGATAATATTATGTCTATTATTTTTGATAATACATCTAATAATAATTCTGCTATCAGATTATTGAAGGATTCATTACATCTCATTTTAAATAAAAATTTATTGCACATTAGATGTGCATGTCATATTTAAAATCTTTCTATTCAATCTGGTATGGACATGGTTCAAGATATTATTGTAAAAATTAAAAATATAATTTTTTTATTCATGCTTCAAAAGCAAGACTTCAAAAATTTAAGTAAATGTATATAGATCATTGTAGATGTTTTAAAAAATTTAAACTTGATGTAATTACTCATTGAAACTCAACATATACTATGATATATGATGCATATCTATATAAAAATTTATTAAGTACATATATTAATGATCATGGATTAGATTTTACATTGGCTGAAAATGATTGGAAGAAAGATAAAATTTTAGAAGAATTTTTTATTAGTATTTATAATACTACTAATATTTTTTTTGATGTTTATTATCTGACCTCTTATTTATTTTTATAACATGCATATCTTATTAGCCAAAAATTTTCACAATATAGATATGATAATATTTTAGAACCTATTATTTATGAAATGAAATTTAAATGGAATGAGTATTGGGATAGGATATGTCTTATATATAACTTAGCTACTATATTTGATACATGTGTTAAATTAAGTGGTGTGTTAATTTTATTTGATACATATTGTGAAAACATGAATCAAGATCTCGAACCCCCTAAGACTAAGGTAAATCAACTTCTTCATGATATTTATGCTTTATATGATGAAAAGGTTCATGAATCTAGTGCTTTTTGTTCACAAATCTCTGCCTCTTCTTTTAATACTTTTCGTTCATCATATGTTTTCTCATTCATTGCACATAGGAGACATACACATGCTTCTTCAAGTTCATCTGCATCTTCAACTTTAAGTAGTGAACTTGTATTTTATTTACGAAATGATCTTCAATCTGCATATGATAACCTGTTCATTGGTGGAGAGGACTCACTGGACAAGAAAAAAATCAAATAAAGAATCTTGATGTGTTAGCTTGGTGGAAAAGTGTTAAAAATCAATATCCTGTAATGTCTGCTACTGCACGTAATATCTTAGCTGTGCCAATGTTTACAGTAGCGTCGAAATCTATTTTTAACATAGGTCAATATGTTCTGGATGAAAAGAGGAGTAGAATGATCAGTAAGACAATTGAGATGCTACTCTGCTTCAAAGATTAGTTGGATACCGAAGTGAGACTTCCAAATAAAGATGGACATGATACAACATCCGATGATGACGATGACACAAATACTACCGACGAATGACGATCAGTAAAATTTTTAATTATTAATTTTTTATATTTATAACTTTTTAATTATTGAGATGAGTCACCTCTATTTTTTCTCTCTCCCTCATTATATTCTGCAGGTCAAACCTAGCCATCTCCCTTCTTTATACTATGTTGATTGTTATTAATATATCGGTAGGGGCCCACGCCAAATCTTCCACCATTACAAGATGATTTTTTGTTTTTACAAAAAAAAATCTAACATTTATATTTAATTTTGCTCCTTAATATTTTTTATAATTTATAAAAATTATATTTTTAAAATTAAAAAAAAAAAAGCCGGACAAGCACGTGGGCTGTGCCGTGCCTGGACTGGGCTCAGACCGTGTCGGGTTGTGCTAGACCTGCGAGCCGAACCAGACCTGGCACCGGCCATACCGTGTCTGGCCCGTGGGCCATGCCAACCCAAGCGCTCTGAGGTCGTGCCAGGTTTGGGCCATTGGCCGCAAACTCTCAACCCAACCCGGACCTCTTTAATGGGCTGTATCTAGTACCATTTGTTGCCATAGAAGTCGGGCCATATTGAGTATGACCCGATTCATACCAGGTCAGACCGTATAATAGGCCGCCCGGCCTGTTGCCCCCACCAGATCTGAGAACATATTTTGCATTTTATCAAGTTGAAGTGCTTTGGACACTGGCAGGGACCCTCCCCCTTTCTCATCATGCAAAAGAAGAAATGATTTAGACATACCGGAGGATCAGTACCCACTGTTTTATATATATATATATATATATATATATATAGAGAGAGAGAGAGAGAGAGAGAGAGAGAGAGGGGATGAGTTTCATCTACTAAATTTTGAATAAAAAAAAAATAATTTGAGAATAAAAGTAGTACTTTATCTATGTATGGGTGAGAATTGAGCAGAAGCATTATTTGCGCCTGGTTGGTTCGATCGGCTTGAATCGAAGTCAGAAACAATTGAAATATAAATCAAACTGAGCGTATTTCTTGATATGTTAATTTCGAAACTATAATTGAAAAAAAAAATTTATACTAGAAAATAATAGAGATTGAATTTTGGGATATAGAAATACTCCTCCATTCAAAATAGAAATGAGACTCTCCGCATTTAAATGATGAAATGAGATTCACTCATTTTCATTTCTATTTTCAAGTCCAACTCCCTCCAATCTAATATATCTAGAGATGACAATTCTAATGGATCCATCGGATATCCAATTCGCTCTAATTCGAATGGGTTAGATTTTATCCAATCCAATTAGAATCCGAACAGAAATAAATTTTAGAAAAAATATTTGAAACGGATTCGAATTGGATACGAGCAATAGTATGCACAGCCCAAATTTGACCCAACATAAGTGATTCATTGTGCCACAAGGGACAGGTTTTTATCGCTGGGACCCTTCGATGAAGGTTTCTGTATCCTATTGCATCCTGGTTAACGGATAAAAAGCCCCTTTTCCCACTGCACACAGAACAGAAGGGCATGATTGTATTCCCTGAGTAAAGGTGCGGGTTGTATCTTTTGCGTGAAAGATTTTTTTTTTTTTCTTTCCAACATCAATCATTCAATTCTGCAATACTGATTTTAAAATTTATATTAAAAAATTAAAATATTTTAAAATCTATACAAAACATAATCCAATAATTGATGCCCTGAAAAAATTTCCATAGCGTTATTTTGCTTGGCTGTCATCCATGTTTTACGTAGCGTTACTTCAAACCACAACATCACTGGCAGCACTGACTCACTGTAGCAGAATGTTGGAAAATGCTTGCATGAGTTGATGTAAACAAAATCCATTGCGTCCGCATCATGGATGATAGGAGAGAGCCAACGGTCACATGACGTAGCCGCATTAACCACAAAGGATATGCTAGAAGTCATACATGGCAAATATAAGAAAATTTTAATTAACCATAAAATTTAGTCTTAATAATCAAACTAAATAAAACCATGATCAAATAGTAAAATTATTCAATTATATAAATTCAAATATTCATCAGATATCAAAAAATAAATTAGCTAACTAATAATTCCATCACTCAATCTCTTTGTCCAACCTGGCCAAAACTATGCATTTGCTAACTTTGAAAAAAAATGCAACAAAGAAGGATATAAGTTATACAACCAATTAAGAATTCTCGCACATTCACATCCATACAATAATATAAATTTAAAAATAGTAAATAATCAATACACAAATATTATGAAATCATAAATTAGTTGTCGACAATGCTCGAATGAATGGTATACATATATACATCAAATATCAATAAACAACCAACAACTCAACAGTGATATATCATGTAATATCTATAAATCTTCAATAGTGCTTTCAAGTAGCTCATAATTCTATTTTTTTTTTAACATTGATCAAGATCCAAGATCGATTATCCTTTCGATTTTGGGCCAAATTCTAGTCACATTTTCCACCCATAATAGGGTAATCAATAGGTGTCATACTTTCCATTCGTGATGCAGCAATTGATAGTGTTACATTGCCAACCTATGATGAGGCAATCGATGATGATGAGATCAGCTTAAAGTCCTTATTCATTCAATCAACTACACATCTACGAATCAATTCTTCTTATTTCTGGCTTTAGACCAACTACAGTCATTTTTCCTGCCCATGATCGGGCAATTGATAAATGTCATATTTTCTGTCCGTGATAGGGAAATCAATAAATATCACATTTTCTGTCCATGACATGGCAATCTATATGACGTGGTTAGTCTGGTGCATCACATCCATTAGTTAGATTATGCAAATGTTAGTTGTCTTAATATATGCACCCATCATACTATCAAACATACATGATCAAAATATAATTTAATACAGAAAACCATCATAAGAGAATCCTTGCATCTTACTTATCTTGATTATTAGCATAATATATATATGTGTGTGTACAAAATATTTATAAGCATGTAAATAAGAGTACAAGAATTCTTACCTCTACACCGACAGCCTAGATGGAATAGTCACCGGCCTAGAATTAGGGTGTGTAGAATCTAGCTTGATTAGAAAGTCTTTGACCAAAGCATGATGAATATTAGAAAAGATTTCTAATGCTTCATTATCGGAGTCATCATTGATTGATGGAGAATCGATATGAATATGTGTTTGAGTTCGACATAATTCTATATTCATGAACATATTCGAGATATGAGATGATCAAAGGATTAAATTACACGATAACTTACTACTGAAGGGTATATTTGATATTTTTATCAAATTCTACATCTTCTGGATAGTCATAATATATTGCTAGACATCAATCTTGACTTATACGTTTGATTGAATTAAAGATTTTAATTTGATCATTAATTAGAAAGAGTTCTAATTGCTAAACTCGGATCGACACGGTTTAGACCTTAATCGATTAAAAAGATTCTAATCAAATTAGGTCAACTTGCATCTGGACCTACTGCTGGCTAGATGTAAAACCCAATAGGTCACATACATTAAGAAATTGATCAAGGATCCATTTGATATGGTTGATTGAAATTTTGGATCTAATCAGGTTTTCGGTAAGCATACTAGTACGTGTGAAAATCCTAACTCCTTGAATCGGATTCGAATTCCATTTGAACCTTATTTTTTGGCTAACCTAATTTGGTGAGTACCTAGATTAGGTCAAGCCACTTGTAGGTAGTCCAAAATGGGGTGCCCAAAGCCCTTATCCACACCAAGAAACCAAGAGTATAAGTGGTTAGGGACTCTTAGCGCTAAAATGAAGTGGGACGTACGTCCACTTGTTTTTTAGCTTGCAGAAGGATTAAAATCCTTTTGCTTTGGGTCTCTAACCCATATGGTGTGTAGATCAGCCCCTTAACCTCCTTGGTACTTATTTTAAAGCATGAAGTGGCTTTGTATGGGTGTGGGATGCTCGACTTTTCTTGGCGCACACGGGTGAGAAGCAGATCACACGAAAAGTCACATGAAGAGTCCTTCTGCTTTTGGCAGAAGGAGGTGCCCATCATCTGAATTTAGATTTGAATTCTCTTTCCACATGGTGAATTTTGGTTCAATCTGGATTCAGAAAGGATGCCAAAAGTGACTCTTTTTGATGCATACACATGGGAGAGATTGAATCGACGTATCGAGTTCCAACGAGTCCTTCTGTTTGAAGGCACTCTGGTTATTTGATACACTGATTGGTTTGGGACGTGGTTGCTCATATGGCACCCCCTCTGGTTCTATAAATAGGGAGCAATAGATGGGTTGATCATTCAATTCCTACAACCTCTATCCACTCCCTCTCTCTCTTACAACTCTAGGTCTTTAGGATAAGGTTTGTTCTTTTAAGACAAGCATATTCTTAATAGGACAAAAGATTTAACATATTCTAAAGAAGGTGGTCGAGGTTAGAAGAAGGTTCTAAGAGGTTCAAACTCAGATCTGGAGGAGGGTCTGATCAATTGGAGGCTGGTCGAGTTCTAGGGGCTAGAACTCTTGAAGTAAGATTCAAGAAGGAGCGTTGTTCTTGGATCGATTTCTATATGGATCACCATTGGAGGGCAGACACTTGTGTGCTTTGTGGAAGTAATTTTTCACCAAATCAGAATTCAAAAGATATGCTTTCTAATACTTTTTGTAGATCTATGCTTTGATTGGTATTATCAAGGATTTCTGGGCATTAGGGTTTTTATACACTAGTATGTTTTGAATGAAAATTTTAAACATCTAGATCTTTCATTGTACCATCGAAATCTAACAGTGGTATCAGAACCTATCTTGATTAATACAATCAAAGGTTAACATGTAGTGTTGATTGTGATCTACTAGGGTTTCGATTTAGTTCAAGTCGGGCCAAGAGTTAAGTCCGATTGAACATCCAAACATTAATCTATCTTAGGATATGATTAGATGCATTACTTTAATTTATATTATCATGATTTAAATATGTTTATACATCATTGTGAATATATAAAGTAGGATGTGCATGAGATCATAAAGCTCTTGAAAAAATTATATTAAGTCATAGTGATGAAAATAAAAAATGAACTAAGTTCCATATTGATTGATCGATTGGTATCTGGATAAGTGTTCAAGGGTGGTGGTTACTTAATTAAGACCGTTGCGAAAGCACGGAGAGCCTTTCACCAATCTTACACTTATCTGATCAATTGGATTAATTTAGTTTGAATCTAGGATGCTTAGTGTTAAGATCACTACATAAGCTTTCTGTCATATTAAGCCAATATCTTGTCATGAACTGTAGTAGATTTATTGTACTATCCACAAGGCTTACTATGGAGATTGATGTGGGGCTATCTTCGTACATATTAGATGCTTACAGCATATTTTGGATATGTTGCTTTGTTATGCTATCCGTAAAGTCAGTATTTTTTAAATATGACATATAAAAATGAAAAATCTAACTTAACTAAACACTATAGTTTATTGTACTATCCACAAGGCTATGAGTATCTTAGAGATAAAATTTTATTGAGAGTTGCATGGAATACAATTGGAAAGAGTTTTCTGCATACCTTTGAACTCACTAAAGTTTGTTGTGCTATCCGCAAGACTTTTGTGAAGAATTAGGATCTCAATCTCACTAAAAAATCAAATTAGAATTTTTCACTTACCGAAGGCTAAGGCTATGGTATCTAATAAAATAATGAAAGATATAACTAAACAAAAGACCTCATTTAGTTATGCATATCATGAGTGGTCAGCTTATACTATTGTTCTTAATTTATGTAGATTAATTCTGCATTGTGGCAACTTCATTCTCATTGCATGGCATCATTGATGTAAATATATTGATCGGTTCGAACAATGTAGACTGGTTGAAGAACTCATCAATTAGATTCACACAGGAGAAAGTCTCCTATATTCTGAATATTTCTGACCTTGGTCTAGTCAGTGAAGATCCTTCTGAAGAGGATCAAGCTATATATAAGATGGGGCAATCTGACAACATAGCTGTCAAGAGTATTATGTTGGTCTTGATGAGCAAAGAGTTATAGAGATAATTTGATAATATAGATCCTCACTCCATAATTCTTAATCTTAAGGAATTATATAGAGAACAGAGCCGGAAAGATAGCATCTTCAAAAAGAAGAAGGCAAATAATGTTCCTATAAACATTATCTGTTATTATTGTAGCAAAATAGGATATTGAAAGAAAAATTACAAGAATTATCTTATAAGTTTGAAGCAGGATGCAAATATTGCATCGAAAGATGTGTATATGATACAGACATGTTTTTCATTGAGTGCCTCAAGCTCTGTTATTTGGGTATTAGATATCGCCTGTGATTCACACATTTGTAATTCATTGCAACGACTACAGAATATCAGATGGCTGAAAAGAAGTGACCTCGAGTTTTTCAGTGCAAGTGGAAAGTCTATGAGTGTAGAAGCTGTGGGAACTTGTATATTCATCTTGCTTTCGGACAAGACTTTGAAATTAGAAGAATGTTGTTACATACCTAAGATCATTAAAAATATTATTTCTTTACCTTTGTACTAAAATAAGGTTATAAAATAAAATTAATGGGCAATGGTTGCTCCATTTTTCTTTCTAATGAATTCTATGACATTAATTATATTAATAATAATCTTTTAATCCTTGCACTCAATACAAATGTCTTTCGTATTGGTAGAAATATGAAAAAAAAGAGAAGAGATATAAATATCACATATCTCTGGCATTGCTGCTTTGGTCATATTAATGAGTCAAGGATAAACAAGTGGTACAAAAAAAAGATCTTTGATCCCTATGATTATAAATTATTGAAAACTTATGAATCTTGTCTCATGAATAAAATGATCAAAACTCCATTCTCTGGACATGGAGAGAGGGTAAAGGAGCTGTTAGCCTTAGTACATTCAGATGTATGCGGACCGATGATAACTCAGATCAAAGGAGAATATTCCTACTTCATTACCTTTATGGATGATCTATCAAGGTTCGAATATGTGTTCTTGATGAAACATAAATCCGAAGCCTTTGATAAGTTCAAGGAGTATCAAAATATAGTCGAGAAATAAATTGAAAAAAATATTATCCGCTTTGGCCTATGGGTCTCAAGGTCAAAGGGGTGCCGAGTCCCACAGTCGCAAGTACCATTGCTGCAGTCAAGAGCTCATGATTGGACACTTGAGATATTATCTATTTTGTCTCATAGATCTCACGGTTTTGTCCTTCAAAAGACACCTTATATGGGATGGATAGTACATTCCTATATAAGTCAGAATCTTCCTTGACCTACAATCAATATGAAACTAATGATGTCCTTCCTCCTATACCATAATATTTGTAATTAAAGACCAATAACTTAATGGATCATCTTCCTTCACTGTTAGCCGACCGTGACATAAATTGAGGATCTCTCTTACAAATTTGCAGTCTTTTCATGTTTTAACCACTCTTTCTTCCTGTGTCCACCTCATGTCAAATGCAGAATATGAACAAATGTCTTCAGCACATGATACTTGTATGCCGAGCCACGTCCCCGATGTTCCTAAATCCTGACGATCTGGAAAGCTCGCCGGTTGGATTAACTCAAGTGGAATTTCGGATCATTACTTGGGTGCCTTTTGCATCACAGTTGGTCTTTTTCACTTCCTTGTCATTTCAGCAAAGTCCGATACCTATCATCCCCAGGAGTTGATGTTCTAATTGTACATATTGTAGTTGTTTATAGACAGCAGTTTAAGGATCACTGCTGCAGGTGCATGACCTCTTTAATCTGCACCTGTAGGATCTCATATTTTACAGGGTTCCGAGCTAAATTTAGTGCATGTAATTGCATTAATTATTATTTTGTCGTAAAACATTGACTGCTACAACCCATATAGGCTTCTGTTATTGAGAGGATATTAACTCCACCTGGACATGGCATTCAGATTCTTAAAGAATTAAAGTGTTCACTGTAACGTTCACATATTCTCATACAAGTTATTGCCACTCCTCTGACTATTGCACTTCACTTTTCAAACAGGTTGGGTCAAGGCAGGGAGAAAGCACTGCAATATCGGAGAGAAAACCCTCTTTTTTAGATGTAAGAGAGAAAACCTTCTTATCTGTAGCGAAATAGAAAAGGTGTGCAAACCTATTCTTTCTGGGCATCAATTGGTTTGGCTTTATGCACATCCAACCTTTTTGCTAAGATCCTTATTTTCTCATAGTCTTAGTTGCAAGACTTGCAGTTTGAATTTGTATCCTCTTTGTGTGTGTGTGTTCTCCTTGTAATGGCCCGGTTTCTCTGTCAGAATTATGCTTTCAGTTCTCTTAAAACCTAAGATAGTTCAACGGGATGGATTCGGTGTGGTTAGTGAAAAAACCAAATGGATCCAAAAATCTACCACCATTTCTTGAAACTGAAACCGAAATCAAAACCAAACAGCTTTTGAAATAAAAAAACCATAACCAGCACCCGAATAATGTACAAAATCAAAAACAAAACCGAAAAACTGAGAACAATTTAACTTCTTTTATTCATTTCAAGATTTTTATATATGAATAATTAAATTAAAGATATCATCCATAATTTTCATAATATAGTTCATATCAACTTATCTTATAAATCCATCCACAAATAATAATGTAACACCCCGGCCCAAAATCAGCCACAGCCCAAACCAAAAAAAAAAAAAAAAAGGAAAGAAACAGGGGAGAAGACTCCCGATCGGAGTCGGAGACAAGCTCCCTCCGGCCCTATTTAAGGAGGAGATCCCTCCCCTCTCCTTTCCATCAAAAATCTCGGGGCAAAACAGCGGCAATCGTCGGAAATTCCTCACGGAGACCCATCACTGTGGCGTCCAATTTCTCGCCGGAAAAGCTTCGCCGGCGACGGAGGTAAGCCTCCTCCCCTTCCTCTCTCCTTCCCCTTCCTTTCCGTGCCGATGTGCACGCTTGCCGGCGACCGGAGTCGCCGGATTTTGTTGCGAAAAAAATTCTTATTTTTGCCGTTTTCCGTCGTCGGTGGTCACCGCCGACCACCGGTTTGGCCGCCTCTTGCCGCCGGATCATCTCTCCTTTGGCCGCCGACCATCCCCGCACCGACTGCACCGCCGGCCGGCCAACCGAGGGGATCAAAGATCCCCTGTTTCGGTCAAAAATAAGCCACGGGAAGAAAAGAAAAGAAGAAGGAAGAAGAAGAAGAAAAGAAAAGAAAAGAAAAAGGAAAAAGAAAAAGAAAAGAAAAAGGAAAAAAAAAGAAAAGAAAAAAAAGGAAAAAGAGAAAAAAAATAAAAATAAAATAAAATAAAAAAGAAGAAGAAGAGAGAAAAATTTTCTCTCCCCTCTCTCTCTACCTTCTCTCTCCAGTTTCTCTCTCTAGATTCTCTCTCTATTTTCTCTCTCTAGATCTTTCTCTCTTTTTATGGATTTTATCTCTCTAGAATCTTTCTACTCTCTCTCTGATTACATCACAGACCCTAGGATAAATTTGAAATAAAAATATGATGATTTGAGATTGCTCCGAAATTCATGCGGTAGATCTGATCCCAGTCCGATTCTATTTGAAATTTGTAACACTTGATTCATATTGAGTCACCCTGATAGGACCTTTGATGATCTCGATCATGATTGTCTCATCGAAAGAATACGAAGATTCTCTCTCCACTTTCTCTCTCTACTTTCTCTCTCTAGAATTTTCTCTCTCTTCATGGATTTTCTCTCTCTAAAAGTCTTATGGATCAGTGGAGGATCCAGATACTTAGGTAAATCCTAATTTTGATTAATCCTAAGATAGGTCCTCGATCTGTGTTATTAGGATCAATTATCGATAATTTTCTCCATATATGATCTTTATATTTGATCAGGGTTATGAAGAGATCATTGTCTGTACATGATATCGAGTGAAATATTTTGTTAAAGAAATTCATAAATCAAAGAAGAACATGAATTTCTGTGCTTGAATCAGTCACCAGTAAAGGTAAGAATCTCTGTACATGATCACTATTATATATGTGCTATTTTACTGTTGGTCTTGCATCGTTGGTTTTGCATCGTTGGATTTGAGATCGATGAATTTGTTATATCTGAGATACTGTTATTTATTTATGTGATTTTGAGCATGAGTATGTTATATCAATACATATGTATCAGCGATTGATGACATGATTATATGGGTACGAAATATTACACTGCAAAATTTGAATTGATTAATGAAGTCAAATATTATAGTTTCATGAAAATATAAAGAGAAAGAAAAATATGGTTTGGACTGGCCTTGTCATGTGGAATAGCTTGCCAGGAGCTTATATCTGGGACAGCCCCCACAGGCTTATGTGTGGAAGAATATGATCCGAGAAAGATCATGAAGAATCTGATCCGAGAAAGATCATGAATGATTTGATCCGAGAAAGATCATGGCCACTTTGATCCGAAAAAGATCATGAATATTTCGATCCGAGGAAGATCACAGAAATCGATCCGAATAAAAGATCGTCGCATGATCCTGATAGTCCAAAGCCAAAGCTTAAGCTAAAACCAAAAAGAAAGGATTAAAGATGATGTGATAATAGAAGAAAATAAAAAGATAAGACATGAAACAATCGTTGAATAAAATTGTTTCACTTATTTAACATATGATGATGCATCTCTTTTGATAAACAGATAATCTATAAATGTTTGCAGTATTCTGGACAGTGAACATCGACTTTTACGTGTTATTGCCTATCATTATTTTCAGATTATATTATTATATTGGTGTGATATGAAAATTCTTACTGGGCTGTAAAGCTCACACCCCTTCATTTTCTTTTTCTTCTCAGAGTTACAAGATGTCCATGGTTGGCTATGGTATGGATTTGTGAGTGAACGGATGCATAGATAGAGTACCATTGATACCTGATCAGAGGATTAAAGAAATATTAATTATAATTATGCAAGTTTTATGAATCATTATTGAAATTAAATATTATGGTTGATAAGATTGTAATGATTTAATTTGGCCTTGCATATTCTTTAGGACTTGCTCTAAAGAGTGTGCGGCCATCACGTATCCGATCCGGGTGTTGGATTCGGGACGTGACAAATAATACAACCATCCAATAAACTCAATAATTCAAAAATAATAATACATTCATCCAAGGACCAAAAGTAATTCTCATGTAAGTTTTTCTCAAGAAATTACCAAAAGCACCAGGACAAGGCCACCTACAAAGGACGAATGCATGAACTTGGGAATGTATGAAACAACCCCACAACCTACTAGGCAAAAAAACTTGATGGATATGGTTTCTAGTAATCTGCTAACAAACTTTCCAGGCAACAAGGAACTCCACATCAGCCATGCAAGTGAATGGAACCTCAATTGATAAATGAATCAACTTAACAGTAGCTTCTACATGTCACTTGTGCATAGCTGGTGCCATCTCCTATGCTCTTTCCCACTGGTTTTTTTATCTATTTCATCAACATGCAAAAGCAGCAAAGAGTTCCACCGCATTTTTCCATTGTATTCACAGCTCCACATCTTTTAGCAGTTTGCAGTTCCAAATCTATTAGCAGAGATTAGAAAGTATAAGAAGGTTCATATCTGTGGTACATATAGTGTAGGATTAACTAAAAGAATACATATAACCAGAGGTTTTATCAACAATAATTGGATGCCTGTCTTCATAACCAAGGTTTACATACAAAAAAGCATATATTCACCTTTAGCCTAATCAGAGACGTCGCAGGGATGCCAACCTCTTCTCCAGATCATCAACTTGAGGGTTTGCTGGAGTTCTATCAGCTCTGCAAACACATTACATAGTCTCAGAATATAGATGAAAATTGAGAACGAGTATAAGGAAAGTAATTTTTCCTTTCTTAGTACAAGAAAGTGATTTCACATTCATCTGTCTCTATGAGACACATCTCATATTAGGTCCACTACGATGACATCATTTTTCCCTCCCCAAAGCTACAATCTCTCTATATCTCCTATAACTTGAGTTCTTTTACTGCTAATTGCTTTGTTTTGAGCACAATGCATGAAACAACTTCATTCAGCAGCATAAGAAAGATATCCAAAGTCATCTTTGACTTCTACATAGTAAAGGCCCCCAATAACCATATGATTTGCATAGCACGGTTGTGATCTCTTAGTGCCCAAGATCTAAAGGCATTTTTGGCTTCGAGATAATAGGAATTCTCCTTGATGATATGATGTGCAGAGAACAACTATAATCTCTTAGTGAACCATAGTGCTACTTTATTTTGGACATGGAACATAACTAAAAATCACTTCATCAAATAAGGCATTTCTATACTTGACAACTTCAACTTCTTGTAGAGCAGAAGTACCATGCTCGTTGGATTAAACAGGATATGTCTTAAATCTAAAGAAAATATAGTAGAAAATGAATCAACTTTCAGATACCATGCTATAGTAGAAAATATAGCAGAAGTACCATGCTCTTCATTTGGTATCTTACAAGGACCACATTGCACTGACTTCCAGATACTTAAATTTGACATCAGAATAATCAACTTTCATAGCTATAGCAATTCCAAAATATAGGAAAAGAGCAACTAATTTCTATTAGATATTACTATCTTGTTTGAAGTGAGCAAGACATAAACAACATTTAGCGAACAGTAAAAGCAACATATGTTTTGTACCTTGCAGCATTGTCAACTTTCTTATTGTTCATTGCAATCCGGCCTTTAGGAGCTGAAGATAACTGCAAAAGGCCAAGAAAAAGGAGAATAGATCAGCACCAAGCTAATACTTATTGATGAAGCAATTAAACATGTATATATCGTTTGAAACTGCATCCTGCTGAAATTATCCTTGGGCAGGGGAGAGTGGGGGGAGAGAGAGAGAGAGAACCTGTGAGGCAACATCGACACCAATTTCATCAAGCACCTGAAAACATCATGTGAAAATGAGATTGTCAATTCAATAATGCGATACAAATTGATGAAGAAACTGAGGGTAAAACGGATTCACTTTCAGCTGCTTTAAAAGAACAAGTTCCATGGTAATCCTGGTCTAATTGTAAAACTGCAGCAGTTAGTCTACCTGATTAGTGAGCTCTTCCGTTTCCTCTTCTGCCTCATCTTTATCCAAAGTTTCATCAATAGCCTCTGACATCATCTCAATCTGCAATGGAAAATTGTATATTACTTCTTGAAAGAAAAGTTTTCAGTAACTAATGCAGCAACCATGGAAACAGATGTGACATTGATGACTTGGTCAAGGATATATTATCTTCAATCTTTTGATTTTTGGTCCGTTAGGATCCCAAGAAACCCTCCATGTACAGCTGCAACCTTGGAAACGCAAGTTGTTCCATGACTCAAGTTCAGTTTTCATGGTTATCAATTTAAGAGTCTGGCTCCAATAGAATTTAACAAATGTGGTCAAAGATGGAGCTGGGGTCAAAACACAGATCCCTACTAATGGTATCCCAAACTCAAATGCTAAATACCTTCTCAGAAAAGACTTAATGATCAGTAGTTTAAAGCAAATCCAATTCAACTTTCTGATGAATGGCAGACTTCCAGAAAATAAATTATTATTAAAAAACCTAAATAAATTGAGAAGTATCGATAAGTCAGTCTCTAAGATCAGAAGTTTCTAGTTTTGGAAGAAAATACAACATGCAGTGGAAAAGGTTAGGCAATGATGGTTCTTGACACCTAACACCCTTCATCTACTGTCACCAAACTCACCAAATTTCAAATGTCCCCACATTAACATGATGTTTCCCAATCCTCCTAATGCAAATTAGTAATCAACATAATGCAGCAGGCTAGCAGCATATGAAGCAACCATGTGCTATGCAAAGATAACTGTAAAGAAAGTTGTGTATGCAACAGAGCTAGTGGTGACAGGAACCAAGATACTAAAAACATCAAATTTTGTTGCAGAATAACAACTTTAGACTAGTCTACTTTGGCCAAGATGACATTTTGGACAACAATTTAGAAAACCTCTTTTCCAGCCACACAATTGCATTCATCAAAAACAATTAATAATTACTTACAAATCACCACAATGCACCACTTATATTTCTAGGGAAATGTACTAGATTTCTAGGGAAATGTATCACCTTGCCACAACCTGCTACTGCAACTACCTCAACAATATCACTCGAGTCTTGAGTTTAAGTGATAAAACCATAACATCCAGGATGATGCAGATCTGCTTTCTAATTTAATTCATTAAAGTCACACATTACAAACTTAATGGATGATGTTCTATAATGTTGGAATTGCATATATTCCTTCAAGAAATGATACTCTTCATTATGATTTTTGTACTGCAAGGATTAACAAAATTGTTTCATGTATCCCAGTTTTCATCCCCAAGCCCTTTCCCCTTTTTCCTTTGTAACATCACTCAATGATTCACCCTCGTGAAGGATCTTCAGTTGAAAGATGCAGCAAAGACAACCACATCACTCATACCTGGGTCCACGAAGAACCCTATTCCTTGCAAAGGATTGTCAAATGGGACTAACACATTTGGTGAAACCTTCATTTAAAATCCAATTTTAATCCAGCACTTGTAGATTCTTATGTTTCAAAATGTTGTTTATGTCTTAACTTTTTTCTCTAGAGGCTTGTAATAGCAGATCTTACTGGCAAATGATATTAATATCTACTATTTATCGGAACACAAGTGCATGACCAAAATCAAATGATGTGGATAAGTGAAAGGAAAAGCACACCAATTGCATCTCCTACATAAGGAATGTGTGATGGATGAACCCTGGGAAGCAGTAGTCAATCTTGGAAAAAAGGCTACGCAACGTGTGAAGATAAGGAATCGGCATTTTTATTATTTTTATTGGTCATTTTTTTAGCCAGTTCTCACAAGGAATAAATGGTGAACCAGTTATAAAATGCCTAAGAAAGATGGTAGCCCAATAGCTATAGTGGATAGAACATCAAATATCATGATTCTTACCGTGTACAAGGTGCACCCTTAGGTTTGCAGTAATAAAATAATAGGAAGAATTGTGCCAAAAATGCAACATTTTACAAATATATGTGTTCATGTTGTGGGGTAGAGCGGGGTGCACACATCTGTGTGTGAACAATGTTTAGGCGACAAATTTTGGCTGGTTTCGATTAATATTCACATTTCAAATCAATTAGTGGTGAATGAATCATGGCAGAGACAAACAAAATGCACATTCCAATAAAAAAGAGAAGGAAAAAAAAAAGTTTAAGAATTTTGCAAGAATCAACCAGTATTCAAAGGATACAGCAAAAATTAAATCAGATACTAAAGAGCTCTACCGTCATGTCCATTTGGGCTGATTGCTTCTGGAATTCTGTCATCACTTTTGCCTGCTTTGCTGGTTCCATTTGCTGAAACATGCCAAAAAATTTCCATGCACAAACCCGAATTAGAAAACATTTTTTGAAAAAATCTGAATGGTAACAAAACAAACTGCCAGACTTCTAATTTTTTTTCCTGATGAGACTAGATATTTGTTCAACCAATTAAATTTTGGGCTTTCAGCATACCTTGTTCATGGCTGCCATTGCTTTACTTGCACCTTTCATGCCAGCAGAAATTGATGTACTTGCATACATTGCCTGAGAAAACAACAAATGCAGTGTTTTAAAAAAAAAACCAAAAACTAAAACATTGGTGCAGGTATTGCTAATTAACACTAGTTGGTTTTGAAAGTCAGGATTCCTGACCTGTGTGTGAGTTGCTACACCTCTTATTTGTGCACGTGTTCCCTGTAAATTAGTGATTTGCTGCCTCAGACGAATAAGTTGACGAGCTAAGATCCGAGTTGCCGGCTGGAAAGAAAAAAGAATGCCAAATAAGCATTTAATGCATATTGAAGTAGAAAATAAGATATACACCAAAGACTGAATTACAGAGTATACTAGCTGATTAAATTTTAAAAACCCCAAATAAACTAATCAACCTAACAGCAGAACACAATATGAAAGAACAGGAAGAACCTTTTGATATCAAGGAGAATTAAGGACAAAATGAATATCTACATATAAACCGAGCAAACTTGCCTCATTTCCAGTTTTTGCAGTTTTCTTTATCTCTGCCACCAGCTTTTTCTCCTGTCATGAGTCACCTATAAGTAAGATACAAAACATAACCAATGTGCAAATTTTGCATTCAACTGCTTGGACATTCAAGTTTACCTCCATTTGCAGGGCTGCAATCTCCCGTTCAACGCCTGAGGACAGAAAATGGAATAAATAACACAAGCATTTTAGTACCAAATAACAGAAGCTGCTACAATTGACTCAGAGGCCTCACATTATGTCCTATTATACATAACAGGATCATAAATAACAGCCAATTATCCTAATTTTTATGGCCATTTTGCAACAGAAAAATAGTGGCCGTAATAGCAATTTTCATAGTCCACCAGCATAAAACATTTTTTTATCAAATTTTAGTTCCATATATCAGCTGGGCAAATAAACATTTATCCAGCAAGAATAGGCATGAATAAATAAGATGGTCAGTTTTCTGTCACTGTCCTTATTAGTTAATTTCTCTTATAACAACTAAATAATGGTCATTATAACAGTCATCACTTTATTTCCAAATAATAGAAGTGGCCAAAGAACAGTAATTATAACTAATATAATGGGAAATGACAGGAGAGGTCAATAATTGATGGATACCATCCCATGCAAATACTTGACAGAACCATGAGATGAAACACAACAACATAGGTTAGATTGAAAAGTATATAGAACATGGTTATATAGAACCAAAAAAAAAAAAAAAGGATATACAACAAGAGTATGCAACTAGCTGTATTTGTTTTACTATCTCAGATAAATGCAACCATGTTTCTTTATAATGAAAATCCTGCGGGGAAATAATCTCAAGATACATCTGAAAACATGAAGCTGACCTCTTGTGGCCACTGACATTTCTCTTTTGCTCGTCCTAAGAGCATCTGCGCGGTAGAAAACAAGATCAGATTCTCATATAGAGTATGAAAACACTAAAATCTAGTGGAGAAAAAGCAGATTGACATCTAGAAATCACATAGTACACCTATAATTGCAGCAAAAATTAAAAAACAAAAAACAAAAAATGAACCCCACTAACAAAATTTTAGCAGCCCAAAGCAAAAACACAACCTTATTATCTTTTTCAAGTAAAAAAAAAATTGATATTTTTAGGTCCACTGAAATCCGATCGAACGTACATAACGGCAAACAGCAACCATGACAAATCCAACGCAGATAGATGAAATGCTTGACGGAAAACTCTAGAGAAACCCCAAAAATCTAACCTTTGGCCGAGGTTTTCTTCTTGAAAATATTCATGGCTCCGTCCCTACAACGCGATCGCGGAGACCAAGAAATCGGAGAGCGAGATGCGCTGGGAGAAGCCAAGAGCCCTAACCGGTGTCAGATCTGGAGAAAGAGAGATTGCTAGGGCTTTAATGGGGTCTTGGGAATCTAAAAAGAAAAGGTAGTCTAGGAGCTGCTCGCTCGCTCGCTCACGCTCTCACTCGCTTACGAACAAAAACGTGTGCAACTGGAGGCCCAAGTAGCCGTTGCAGTGCGGTTGATAAATTGGCCTTCCGTTCGCCGTCCAGTGCCCAACGGGCCTTTCCTTTTGAAATGAGAGAATATGCTCCTAGCTTAGGTTTTCGTTTATTTTAATGACCAGCATTTGGCATACAAACCACGTTACCAACCCAATGAATAGTCAAGAGCAGGATCATAGTTGCATCCTTGCATGATAAAGGATTCACCATCTTACGCACCCATCCACCATTGGATCATCCACTACATGCTTTGAAAGCTGTGAAGGTGGATGAATGATGGTGTTTGAAGTGCTTTGAGATATGTGCGAATAGTGATCCAACAATAGATAGGTGTCGAGGAAGGTGAAACCTTCATCCATATGAAGGATGCAATTGCAATACGATAGGGTAAGGTTCATATTTCCTTACAAATCTTGGATTATTATTAAACAACCCGAGTCTTTGATATGATATTATAAGAAATCTCAATCCCTATTATCTTGCCTAGTATAAATAGACAAATATTGAGATTATGGTCTACAAAATATAAATAATTAAATATATTAACCAATAATTTCTAATATTTTTATTGTATTAAATATATTTTAAATTAATATTGAAAAAGCATATTATATGTAGTTGTTAATCTTGAATTTACTATATAAGACAAGATTTTGATATCTTAGCCCTAAAATATTGATTGAAATATTGAAATCTCAATTCTTTCCAAGTCTTCCCACCTTCCACATTGAATAGAGATGCCATCTTGATCTCTCCATATAAGTATGATTTTAAGAAGATGGATATTTGCAGGATAGTCTTTTAGTTTACTTCAGATGATAGGATGGTCACTCTTTTATTTTTTTTTTAATTAATGCATGGTAGACCTACTTGAGTACCTGCAAATACTAGATTATTCTTTGATTTGTGGTATTTTAGGTCTCTAATGTTATTAAAAAAAAAAAAGAAAGAAAAACAGAGAGAAAAGAAAAATGAAGGTACTAAGAAAGTACTAAGAAAATAATTTGGTATACACTAATATAGACCCCTTAATGCAGTAATTTCATTCTTTAGTCAAACTAGTGGAAATTGCAATCCTATATTTGTCACTTATTAAGCTTAACCCATTGCGTCATCCCTTCTTCCTTTCTTCTCCGAGTCAATGCTTCCATTCCCCAGGCATCCAACCCATATCCACGACACTGACCCTACAAATTAACACTAGCAGCCTCCATCAACCATGGTCATGGCATCAGTATCGATGACAATAAAATCCTAAAAATATTATGTTAATATAGGATCTAAATTGTCTTACTTCCAGCATCAAATCCACCTTTTTTTTTATCCATATGTCAAGCCCTCTAGATAGTCAAAATTGCAATCCTATAGTTTATCACTTATTAGGCCCGTTGAGCCCTCCCTTCTTCTTTTCTTCTCCTAAGCTATTGCTTCTATTTCTTAAGCATTAACTGACACCACTCCGACCTGAGATCGCAAGCCAAGGATCACAACAATCATCGCATATTTATGAACAATTCTCTCCATAAGCATGAAAGACATTTCAAAAATGATATCAATACATCATAGCAGAATTTATAATAAATTAAATCTAAAATTTAACTAACTAAAATCAACTTTAATCTCTCACAAAATTTCAACAATATTCCAAGAACTTACATCAATTACATCTCAAATAATAACTCTGTAAAAATATAATGATAAATCTATGTTATCGACTCTCGCTTCTAACTAGCTCCCAAAATAGTACTTATGTCCATAAATAAGAATCTGAATCTGAAAAGAAATGAGAAGTAATGAACTTGATAGTCGAGTAAGTAATGAATATTTCAACTAAATATTTTAGATATTATTATAAAATATGATGTTTGAAAATAAATACCATGAATAAATATAAGAACATATATTCCATGCTAATTAATGCAAATCAAATCTTTCAAATATATATATATACACACACACACATACATACATATATAAACACACGTAATTATAAATTTGATTCAAAACAAATCACATATAATTCAACAGCCTTTAACTATGACCACACTTATCCCTATGGTAGAACAAGAATAAAATTAATGAGTTAATTAGACTACCAACATATAATTCTCATTAGTAGGGTCAAAAACTAATGCATAACCTCTATTAGTAGGATCAAAAATCAATACATAACCCCGTCAAAAATTAATACACAACCTACATTAGCAGGATCAAAAATCAACATATAATCTTTATAGGCAATGTTAAAATATGGTTAGGCTGAAAGTATAAAATCTGATCCGTGTCAAAGTATTTTTTCAATATAACATATAGATTTTATAATCTTATTGAACATATGCATATTCCATAATAAATCAATAAACCAAAATATTCTAAAAATTACTTTTTATTCAAAATATTATTTTATAAATATGCATAATTTTTAAAATTAATTATTTACTTTCAAAATAAATTATGAAATATCTCAAAAAAATAGTTCATTATTTACCTCTACAGAACACTAAATGGATAGATTTAACCAATTTTGAAAGTATTCTTTAGAATCTATTATTCAAAATATATTTTTCTATTAGTCTTATGCCATCACTAATAAAAAAATCATAAATTCTGACACCTTCCTAAGACTAACAAAGCAGTAGCATCTAATGTTCCGATTGATCCAATTAAGGTAATTTTATCTAATCATGATTAGAATAAAAAATAGATGGTTCAAAAGAGATCAAGCGAGCTTAAATCTCTTAGTGCTTGATGAAGTCAAAGTGAAAATCACTACATCGATTGACAGTCAGAGATCAACTTAATCAAGTAGCTTCATCAAATCATAATTACTTAAAATATAATAATTTTTTAATAGAGATCAATGAGGATCAGATCTTGCACTACTTGATAAAAGCTCAAATATTGTGGGGGTAAGTCGCCTGACTGATAGAGTAATTGAGAACTCCTTACCAAAATCAGTGCAGATTCAAAGCAATAAGTCAAATTCACTAGGTTCATGAATCACGTAGAAAGAGAATATCAGAGGAGAGAGAAATCGATAAGATGAAATATATTCAGTCAGATACCACTGTCCGACATCTTGATCGATCTAATTAAGATGATTTAATCAAATCATGATAGAATTAATATATAGATAGTTCAATAAATATCAGAGATTATTCAATCTAATGGTATTCGGATCTAGCCAAGATAGATATCAGCATGCTATCTGGCGATTGCAGATCAAGACTATCTTTGTTAAGGTCAAATCAGAATCCTTAAAAGAAGGCTCATAACTTAATTGATCTTAGAGAGAGAAAACTCCATAAAGAGTGAAACATTCTAGAGAGAAAATTTATAGAGAAAGAAAGTAGTGAAAGAAAGTCAGGCTGCAAGCTAAGAGAGAAGGAAGAGAAAGACTCTCTCTTCTCTTCTTTTCTTTTGTTTTTTTTTCTTTTTTTTTCTTTTTTTTCTCTTTTTTTTCTTTCTTTCTTTTTTTTCTTCATATTTTCTTCCCGCAATTTCTTAAAATCGGGGATTCCTCCCCTTCATCCTCTAACACTAAAAGGAAGCTCCACCAACAAGCAGCGGCCATAGCTGGAGGACTGGCAATGGAAGGCCTGGTGGTCAGTGACCAACAGCAATATGATCGGAACAAGGGAGGGGATTGGCTAAAAAAAACTCAAAAATAGGAGAAATCAAACAACCCTTCCTCGGTTGAAATCGATGATTAACCAACTAGAATCCAAAGTCTTAGGGCCCAAAAAGATGTAAGAAAAGATTAATTAGAAGAGTACTGGCCTTTTTCCTCACTCCAACAACACTTTGATGACCCTTTTTTCGATAGTAAAAGGAATGGAAGCAATGACTTTTTGAGAGGAGAAAGAAGAAAAGGATGGATCGATCGACAATGTTTTCCGATGGTTGCTTCAAGGGAGCAGATGATCCTCTATATAAAGGGCCAATTGATGATTTTTTTGAGGCTAAAAGACTTTAACTCCTAATCAAAATCAGAGTCTCGATCGAGAACGAAAAAAACTCCTCTGAGAGTTTCTTCCGTTGCACGAGCTGGCTTATTTCAATTTTTTGATTAATTCATGTTTTAAGATTCATGCTATATTTTGGATTGAGGTATCACATTTTTCCCTTCTTAAAACAAATTTGGTCCTCGAAATTTTTCAAGCTTAAGTCCACAATATTTCTTACTTAAGATTCATAGTTCAAATCTCATTCTCGAACTTTTTAATTTTTCAATCATCGATGTGTTTAAATCATTTCATAAGAAAAAGATCAATACCGCAAGACTTTATTTGAATCAGAATCATTCATTTTTTATAATCAAAATTAATATCTCAATTCTAGATAAGGATATCAAGTTTCTCATCAAAATCATCAACTACTCTTGATTCAATTGATCTATCATAAGATCAAGAACAAATATTACTATAGTCTCAGTAGATGAACATTCAAGTATAATATCTAAGATCGATATACAATCTTACATTCTTTCTAATCAATAAACAAATATATACTTCAAATCTAGAAGAAAAAAAATCTATCGTTAAATATTTTAAATCCAAGATCAAGAATCAATGATCCATTCATCCGAGAGTTAAGATGCTAAAAATTTCTTTAACATGGTAAAAAAAAATCTACTTGTGAAAATCACATCGTGACACCAAAGTAATCTAGAATCAAAAATATTGTCTTTTCTATTATTGATGAATTTTCTCTATAAAAAATATCAAATTATATTTTTTATTATAAATTTTTAACTCAAAGGATCAATATTGCTGACTAGCTTAAAATAATCTAGATAATTCAGATCATCATACTTCCACTGTGCTCTCTAATCTATATCATCAAAAATTTTTTGAATGCAATAATCTTGAATCAAAATATTATTTTATATTAAAAAAATTTAAATTTAACTTGCAAGTAGGTCAAAAGAAACTTTTAAGTTTTATCCCCAATAGGCATCAAGCACATCCATCTAAATCAATCTTTAAGTCTAATATCATGTTCAAAATCATCATATAGATTTACTACAACTTTATATAAATCAAATCTTAATTTTTGTATCAACTCAATTAGATAATTCCATATAAAAATCTTGTAAATAAGATCAATAAGAAAAATCTTCTGATGCTCCACCAAGTTAGGACTCAAATCAAAATATAAAGGTAAAACTGACTCCATCTTTTCTAGAGCTTCTTCCATCAAGATCTTTAACATCTACTAAATACCTTCTATAGTAATCATATCTTTCAAAATCAAATTCTCCATGCCATAGTAGACCTTAACACTAACATTAATAATAATAGCAAAGAAACTCCAGATCAATTCCTAAAACTTTTGAATTATAATTTTACATATATCCCAAAACCTCAAATAAATATAAACAGAATCTTTTATCTTGATCTAAAGATGACAATCAAAAATTTTACTAGTAATCTCAATAGTAACAATAGAAAATCTTTCAATTAACTTAGATACGTAATTTTTGAATTGAAATTTTATATATACTATGCAATCTTCAATAGACATAAACAAGATCTATCATTTAGATCCAAAGATGATATTTAAAGATTCTACCAAAATAAATATTTTATAATTTTATAATCAATATCTTCAATAAGAAATAATTTTTTTACAATGCCCTCAACTGTATTTTTTTCTATAAACAAACTTCACACATGATCCATATTCCAATATAAACCTCAAAGAATATTCCAATTGAATATCATAAAAATCTTTCTTAGTTCAACTTGAAACAATATGTTATGAATAAATCTTTATCTTGCTACTAAATAATTAATTACAAAATCAAAAATAATATTACAGTATTCTCGGATATCAAATTTGAGCTTATAATTCACTTAAACTATTAATGATCAAATTAACAATCACAATGCATAATAAAATTTTATGATCTTGCAATTATTTTAGATTAAAATCCAAATAATCATAACATGATCCATAGATTGCCCACCATATATCAAACCATATGAATTGTGATTTTTTGGTGATCTTTTCATATATAATCTTAAAGTTAAAAAAATATATTAAGTTAACTTACACTATAATCAATATAGATTTATGTCCCAATGTCTCTAGTATCTACCTATCTACACCCATCCTATATCTGATACTATGTATGATAATATATCCACTTATGCTCTGATACAATAGAAATTACTCTGATACCATATTAATTATCACACCTCCGAATTGAGATCATGACTTAAGGGTCATGACAAGCACCACATGCTTATGAAGAACTCTCTTCATAATTATGTAAGATATTTTAAAAATGATATCAATACATCACAATAAAATTCAACAATATTTCAAGATCTTACATCAATCACACCTCAAATAATAATATTGTAAAAATATAATGATAAATCTATGTTGTCGACTCTCGGTTCTAACTTACTCCTAAAGCAGTTATCATGTTTGTAATTAAGAATTTAAATCTAAAAAAAATGAGAGATAATGAGATCAATAGTCCAGTAAATAATGAATATCTCAACTATATATTTTAGATATTATCATACAATATCATATTTGAAAATAAATACCATGAATAAATATAAGAACATATATTTTATGCTAATTAATATAAACACATAATCATAAATCCAATTCGAAATAAAATGTATATAACTCAATAGTCTTTGACTATGACCACACTTATCCTTATGGCAGGATCGGAATAGAATCAATAATCTCAATTAAAGTGGCAATATATAACCTCCATTGGTAGAGTCAAAAACTAATGCATAACCCCCATCGACAGGATCAAAAATCAATACATAACCTCCATTGATAGGATCAAAAATCAATGCACAACCCCTATTATAGAATCCGAAATTAACATATAACCCCCATTGGCAAGCTCAAAACATAGCTAGGCTAAGAGCATAAAATTCGATCCATATCAAAGTACTTTTGCAATATAATATGTAGATATCATAATTTCTTTGAACATGTACATATTCCATAATAAATCAAAGAATCAAAATATTTTAAAAATTATTTTTTTGTTTAAAATATTATTTTATAAATTATATATAATTTTAAAGACTAATTATTTGCTTTCAAAATTAATTATGAAATATCTTGAGAAGATAGTTTATTATTTATCTCTATAGAATACTAAATGGATAGATTCAACTAATTTTGAAAGCATCCTCAAGAATCTATTATTCAAGATATATTGTTCTATCAGTCTTAAGCCACCATTAATAAAAATCCTAAAGTTTAACATATTTTTAAGGCTGGCAAAGTAGTACCATCTAATATTCTGATTGATCTAATTAAGATAATTTTTAAATGGTTCAACAATAATCAAGGATGATCAAATCTAATAGTGCTCGATGAAAGTTAAAGTGGAAGTCACTACATCAATTGATAGTCATGGATCAACTTACTCAAGTAGCTTCATCAAATCAGGATTACTTAAAATATAATGATTTAATAAAGATTAACAAGAATTAGATCTTATGATACTTAATAAATGCTTGAATGGCGTGGAGGCAAGTTGCCCGATTTAACAGAGTGATTGAGAACTCCTTACAGAATCAAAGCAACAAGTCGAATTCACTAGATTCATAAATCATATAAAAAGAAAATATCAGAGGAGAGAAAAATTGATAAGATAGAATGTGGCAGGTCAGGTGATACTGTCTAATATCTCGATTGATTTAATCAAGATGATTTAATCAAATCATAATCAAATTAATATATAGGTAGTTCAATAAAATTAGAGATAATTGAATCTAATGATATCTAGATTTGGACAAAGTGAGTACCAGCATGCTGTCTGGTGACCATGGATCGAGACTATCATTACTAAGATCAAATCAGAATCATTAAAAGAATACTTTTAACTTGATCAATCTTAAAGAGAGAAAGCTCTATAGAGAGAGAAATAATTCTAGAGAGAAAAAGTAGTGAGAGAAAGCAGGGCTACAAGCTAAGAGAGAAGAGAGAGAGGGAAGAGAGACTCTCTCTCATCTTTTCTTTTCTTTTCCTTTTTCTTCTTTTTTTCTTTCTTTCATTTTCGTCTTCATATTTCCTTCCCACAATTTCTTAAAACTAGGGATTCCTCCCCTTCTTTCCCCCAACACAAAAGGAAGCTCCACTAGTGGCAGCGGCCATGGCCTGAAGATCGGTGATGCAAGGCCTTCAGACAGTGGCCAACAACTAATGGCAATATGGCCGAAAAAAAGGAGGAGATTGGTTGAAAAATAGGGGAACTCAAACAACCCTTCCTCAGTTGAAAGATTAACCAACTAGAATCTAATACCTTAGGGCCCAAGAAGATGTAAGAAAAAATTAATTAGAAGAGTACGGACCTTTTTTCTCACTCCATGACACTTCAGTGACCCTTTTTCTGACAGTAAAGAGAGCGAAAACGATGACCTTTTGAGAGGAGAAAGATGAAAAAGATAGATCGATTGGTAGTGTTTTTCGGTGGCGGCTTCAAGAGAGCGGATGATCCACTATATAGAGGGCCAACCGATGACTTTGTTTTGAGGCTGAAAGACTTTGACTCCGGATCAACATCGGAGCCTCAATCGAGATCAGAAAGAACTCCTTCGGGAGTTTCTTTCATATATTTCCAACTCTCAACGTGATTCCAACACATGCAATGTACGTGCTGGCTTATTTCAAATTTTTTGCTGGTTTATGCTTTAAGATCCCTGCTAAATTTTTGATTAGGGTATCACATTAACCTCTAACCAAACACTAGAAGCCTCCATCAACCATGATAATGATATCAATATTGGTGACAATAGAAACCCAAAAATATTATGCTGATATGGGATTTGAATTGTCTTACTTTTAGCATCAAATCAGCCTTTCTTTTATCAATATGCCAAGTCCTCTGGGAGAGATTCAATCTCCATTATCATGTAGCTCAGCCAATATAAGGTGCCAAGATGTTAGGCCTTAGCTGATATAATGGTTTGAATGATCGTATTTGAGGGGATTCAATGCATTCTACCATCTTCATGTGTCCATGTTAATAGTCTTAGGGTTGCATTTGGTGCATCGCTAGGCAATCTTAGGTAATATGGATTACTTTCAAGATAAATTATCATCATTAAATTATCAGTAATGTTGTTTACTATGTTTGACACATATAGATAATGTTGCAATAAAATTACTGAAAATTTTGATTAACATGTTTGGTATGACAATTAGATTACCGACAATGTGAAATCAAATTTTCAAAGTATCTCCGGTAATTTTACCTTGGTGTTCTTCTTTTTTCTTGATAAGAAGCGAAGGGAGTGGTGTAGGTATAGTGGTGGCACGAAGAAGTGACAGACCGAGGGGTGTGAGGAACCACGAATATAGGAGGGGTGGTGGGGAGGGGCGGTGCGCGTGCAGAGGAGCCACGGGTGTGGTGGGGACGAGCGTGGAAGAGCCACGGGGTATGAGAGTGGAGGAGCCACAGGGGATGGGTTGGCGGAGGAGTCGCAAGCTGGTGGAGGGAGATGGAGGAGCCATGGGTGGGGGGCACGTGCGGAGGAGCTGCGGGTGGCACCAAAGGAGGAGGGTTTGGGAGGTAAGGGTAGGGTTGGATGATAGATTTTGTGCAAATTTTTTATAGAGATAATTTTGTCCAAAATTTTTATTGCAACATTGCTAAAGAAATGATAATCGGGATAACTATCTCTCTCCAAAACTATCTAGATTATAAGACGATAATATAGATTACCAAGACAATATGTGTTGGGGTATACCGACCGACCAATCGATCGACCGACCAACCGATCGACCGACCAACCGATCGACCGACCGACCGACCGAAGGTACGTCGGTCGGGCAGACCTTTTTTGCCCTACCGACCGACTGCACCAGGGGGTCCGGTGCCCGACTCCCGCGACGTGTCCGACTGACCGTAGGAGGAGTCCGAAGCTCTACCCGATGCCCCTCGGCTGGCCACCGACCCAAGATCGGACGGCTTCTCCAGGTGCCGTACTACCGCCAGAGGCTGTCAGTCCTAACAACGACATGCGGCACTACCGCCTAGCAGCATTATCCCACCTATGGCCTGATCAACCCTAGTGATTTGACGGCCCCACGGCGAGTTGACATCTTTACGGTGACTCTGACATTCTACAGTGAATAGACAATTCCTCAATTATCCGCGCCATTAATGACGGCGCCATACCACGCTCCACTATATATATCGGGGAAGGCAACAGTGCTGGGGCGGTCCGAAAAACTTTCAGACTTGCTCCCTCTCTTTCTCTCTCTCGATTGAGCTCTCTGTCTTCATTTCACTGTTGCCCAGTCTCCTCTCTGACTTGACCGTCGGAGGGTCCCCGCCGGAGCCACCTCCGGTCAGTGCAGACTTCCTTTTGCAGGCGCTCATTCCCGACGACCAGGCGATGAGAGAATCGGCCGCAACAGATTGACGCACCAGGTAGGGGGCCAGGACCTTACGGTACACCATCCCCACAGAATTTGAGATGACAAAGACAAGGGCTCAACGATCAAGGGTTACCGGGTCGGCGAGGCGCTCTTCCCGCCAGGAAGAGGCCTCTCCTCCACCCTCCGCGACGGAACCCAGTTCTCCACACCCCGCGGTGACCACGGAGGTGCAAATCATGGCGATCGTGCGACAGATGACCATGCTGACGGATGCGGTCAAAAGCCTCCAACAACAGCCGGTACGGCTGCCGCCATCATCGGTCGGGCAACCGGCGGCACGTCCGATGCCCTCCAGGAGCAGCCACCGACGCCCGCATCGATCCCCGTCGCCTCCGCAGGAGCACCTGCCGCAGTGCTCCCGCAGAGAGGAGGGGGGGCGGCCGCGGCGCGAGGCCCACAGGTCCCAACAGCTTTCTCCCTCCCAACTGGAACGAGCAAGGAAGGAGAAGCGACCGCGGACGCCGTCCGCCTCCCTCTCGGAATCTTCAGGAGACTCCACTCTTGGGGTCTCCCAGTACCGACGGACGGATGACTACGAGCGTAGGTTCGAGAAAATCGACCGTCGGCTTACACAGTTGCAGGTGGACGGGCAGAAGTCTTCAAACGATATCGACTTCCAGACCGTCCAACCTCTCTCCCGACTCATTCTCGACGAACTGATCCCATGTCGGTTCAAGATGCCGCACGTGGAGCCCTACGACGGCTCCACCGACCCAATCGACCACCTGGAGAGCTACAAAGCTCTCATGACGATTCAGGGGGCTACCGACGCTCTCTTTTGCATCGGCTTCCCTGTCACACTTCGCAAAGCTGCCAGGGCCTGGTACTCCGATCTTCGATCGAAAAGTATCCACTCCTTCGGACAACTCGAACACTCTTTCGTGGCTCACTTCAGCACCAGCCGGAAGCCGCCGCGAACGTCGGACAGCCTTTTCTCCCTCAAACAGGGAGAAAATGAGATGCTCTGACACTTTGTGACGCGATTCAATGCGGCCACGCTCGAGGTTCGGGACCTCAATGAGGACATGGCCATCTCGGCCATGAAATAGAGACTGAGGGCATCCCGATTCACTTACTCCCTAGATAAAACCCTCCTCCGAACGTACGTCGAACTATTGGAGCGCGCGTACAAGTACATGCGTGCGGATGAAGGAGCCTCCGACTGGCGCTCGACCGAGTTCAAGGGCCCGAAGGAAAAGCGGAGGAAGGGTCGGGACACCACCAAACCTAGCAGGCCTCCGACCGACGGTCGGATCTCGCCTCCACGACGGAACCAGAAGTCACCCCGACGGCAGACTCCAAGGCCGACACGCCCCAGGTATGACTCCTATACTCCTCTCTCTGCTCCCCGTGCACAGATTTTGATGGAGATCAAGGGGGAACAATACCTGCGACGGCCTCCGCCTCTGAAGGCAAAAGGCCTCGACCAACAGAAGTACTGCCGATTCCACCGGGGCCACGGTCACAATACCGAGCAATACATCCAGCTTAAGGATGAGATCGAAGCTCTCATCCGCCAAGGATATCTCGATAAATTTTGGAGGAACCCACCGACTCAACCCATTGCCGACCGACGACCCCAGCCGACTGAAGAAGCGGTGACTAATCAGCCCACGGCCGGGGTCATCAATATGATTTCCAAACGACTAGGCCCGGGGACGTCTGCTGAAGGGGAGCCGATGAAAAAGCCACGCCCGGATGATGCGATCACTTTTACAAAAGAAGATGTTTGGGGCATCTAAACTCCCCACGATGATGCTGTTGTTGTCTCGGCAACAATAGCCAATTATGATGTAAAAAAAAATTTTGTGGATAATGAAAGTTCAACGAACGTTTTGTTTTACTCGACTTTCTCCCGGATGCGACTGTCGATCGACCGACTCAAGAGGGTCCCTACACCCTTGGTAGGCTTCGCCGGTGATGCTGTCACAACAGAAGGGGAAGTCACCCTGCCCGTGACGGTCGGCACCGAACCACGGAAAAGCACGGTCCATTTGACTTTCACGGTCATCCAGGTGCCTTTGGCCTACAACGCCATACTTGGAAGGCCCAGACTGAACGCCCTGAAAGCGATCGTTTCGATGTACCACCTTCTGGTTCGGTTTTCGACCAAATACGGAGTCGGGGAGATGCGCGGAGATCAACAGCTCACCCGTCGATGCTTCCAGATCTCCGCCCAAGGTAATGAGCTGAAGGGCTCCCTGACGATCGACAAACTGGACCAACGGGAGGAGGAAGAATGGGGTTCACCGGCCGAACAGCTCGTTCCCATCTCGATAGCGGAAAACCCCGACCGACAGGTGTGGGTCGGGTCTCAGCTACCCGACCCAGAACGACGGTGGCTGGCAGAGCTGCTGAAGGCCAACGCCGACATATTTGCTTGGTCGGCAGTAGATATGCCGGACATCCCTCCGGAGACAATAACGCACCGACTCAACGTCGACCCGACGGTGAGGCCGGTGAGGCAGAAGAAAAGGTCTTTTGCTCCTGAAAGACAGAAGGCCATCGACGAAGAAGTAGACAAGCTACTCGAAGCGGGCTTCATCAGAGAAGCTACATATCCCGAGTGGCTCGCCAATATTGTCATGGTCAAGAAGGCCAGCGGGAAGTGGAAGATTTGTATTGACTACACCGACTTGAATCGGGCCTGTCCGAAGGATAGCTTTCCACTTCCAAAGATCGACCAGCTGGTAGACGCGACATCCAGATTTTGACTGTTCAGCTTCATGGACGCCTTGATCGGGTATAATCAGATCTGGATGACACCTGAAGATGAGAAGCACACTGCCTTCGTGACCCCCAAGGGCCTCTACTGCTACCAAGTAATGCCCTTCGGGCTGAAAAATACGGGCGCCACCTACCAACGACTCATCAACAAGGTCTTCAAAGATCAGATCGGGTGCAACATGGAAGTATATGTCGATGACATGCTGGTAAAATCCGTACGGATTCCGGATCATGTCCGAGATCTTGAAGAAGCTTTCCGCACTCTGCGACGACATCGGATGAAGCTGAATTCGACCAAGTGTACCTTCGGAGTAACCTCGGAGAAGTTCCTCGGATTTCTCATCTCGCAACGAGGAATCGAGGCCAACCCCAAGAAAATCAAGGCCATCATCGACATGCGGCACCCGGACACCAAGAAGAAAGTCCAGCAGCTGAATGGAAAAATCATCGCCCTCAGTCGGTTCATCTCTCGATCGGCTGAAAGATGCCTCCCGTTCTTCAAAACCTTACGGCAGGCCAAGTAGTTCTCTTGGCCGGACGAGTGCCTGCAGGCTTTCGAGGAACTGAAGAAGTACCTCACCTCTCCGCCACTCCTTGTGAGATCGAAGGTCGGGGAGGTCCTGTACCTCTACTTGGCCACTTCCCCGGAGGTGGTTAGCTCTGTGCTCGTCCGGGAGAACGAGAACCAGGTTCATCAACCAATATATTATGTCAGCAAGGTGCTCCACGAAGCTGAGACTCGGTACTCAAAGGTAGAGAAAATGATTTTCGCCCTAGTCATTTCGGCACAGCGACTCCGTCCGTACTTTCAAGCACACGTCATTGTGGTCCTCACCGACCAGCCCCTAAGGGCCATCTTGCACCGCCCTGACACATCAGGACGGCTGGCGAAATGGGCTATGAAACTGGGCGAATTCGACATCCAGTACCGGCCATGACCCACCCTCAAAGCTCAGGTTCTAGCCGACTTCATCATCGAATGCCCGATGACCGACCTACCATCGGGGGAGGGGGACCCCGTGGAGGTCGGGACCTCCAACTGTGACCCCGATCCGGCCTGGGTATTGCACATCGATGGGGCTTCCAACGCTCAAGGGAGCGGGGCCGGTTTCCTGCTCACCAACTCGGAGGGGGTGGTCACTGAACACGCCCTCCGATTTGACTTCAAGGCCTCCAACAATCAGGCCGAGTACGAGGCGCTCGTCGCGGGGTTGAAATTAGCACTAGAGCTCGGAATAGACCGTCTCAAAGTCTTCTCCGACTCCCAACTGATCGTCGGACAGACCAAAGGCGAGTTCGAAACACGAGATCTGACCATGGCCAAATACCGCCAAAAGGTGAAAGATCTCATGGTGCCCTTCGGGTACTTCGGGATCTCCCACATCCCCAGGGCGGAAAATGCTCGGGCCAACGCGCTCTGCAGGCTCGCGACGTCCGATTATGGCGCCTTGGGCCGGACCTTCGTGCAAAATCTTGAGCGACCGAGCATCGACGAGGTCAAGGAAGTACTATAATTAGCAGCAGGGCAGAGCTGGATGGACCCGATCACTCAGTACCTGACTGATGGATCTATCCCCGAAGACCCTGCGGAAGCCAAATGACTCCGGTAGACGGCTTCCCAGTACGTAATGATCAACGGCCGACTGTACAAAAGGTTGTTCTCTCTTCTCTTACTCAGGTGTTTGGGACCGACCGACGCAGATTATGCTCTCCGAGAAGTGCACGAAGGAATCTGCGGGAGTCACTTGGGAGGCAAATCCTTAGCCTACAAGGTCCTGCGGCAGGGTTACTATTGGCCCACCATGAGGAAGGACGTGACTGAGTTGGTCCGGAGGTGTGAACCATGTCAGAAGTATGCCAACATACAACACCGACCGGCCAGCCAAATCACCCCTATTGTCGCTCCATGGCCCTTCGCTCAGTGGGGGGTCGACATTCTCGGTCCTTTCCCTCCAGCATCAGGCCAAAGAAAGTTCATAGTCATCACCATCGACTACTTCACCAAGTGGGTGGAGGTCGAGCCCCTGACGTAGATTATCGAGCGAAAGATGGAGGACTTCGTCCAAAAATCCATCATCTTCAGGTTCGGATTGCCGCATACCATTATCACCGACAATGGGCGACAATTCGACAACCAAGACTTCAGAGACTTCTGCGCGAGGTTTCACATCACGCACTGACTGACTTCAGTTGGGCACCCGCAGTCCAATGGTGAAGTCGAGGTGACCAACCGGACCATACTACATGGGCTCAAAACCCGACTAAATGAAGCCAAAGGCCTCTAGGTCGACGAGCTGGGCTCCGTTCTGTGGGCTTACCGAACGACCCCCCGCGTTCCAACCGAAGAGTCGCCTTTCAGCTTAGCCTATGGGACGGAGGTGATGATACCACTCGAGATCGGGCTGCCATCCACCAGAGTCGAGCGGTATCAAGAGCCGGATAACTCTGATTGTCGGAGAGCCGACCTAGACCTCCTCCCCGAGCAACGAAACCAGGCTCAACTTCGCATGGCTTCATACCGACAGAGGATAGCCCGGTATTACAATGCCAAGGTCAAGCCAAAACTTTTCAGGCCTGGGGACTTAGTCCTGAGAAAGGCAGAAGTCTCGAAGCCCCTAGACCGAGGGAAGCTGGCTCCGAACTGGGAAGGGCCCTACATGGTGGCGGACACCTACAGGCCAAGGGCTTACCGACTGGAAACTTTGGAAGGGAAACCCATTCTCCGGACCTGGAATGCCGACAATTTAAAGTTGTATCACCAATGAGCTTTGTACCTATTCATTTGGAATGCGAAACCGGTTCCAAGGTTCGAAATTTTCACTCTTCGACTGACGATCGGCGCTCGCCAAAAAGGCCGAGTCCCGACATCCCGGCTCGGACTTAATGTCCACGCAGAACCGACGGCCCGATCGCCGATGACACATCGGACGCTCACGAGGGCCGAATCGCCCACAACAATGAGAGTTAGTGCTCCTTCTACGGTCGAACTTTCGGGCTAAACGATCGGCTAACCTGCCGGCTGAGCCACGACCAAAGAAAGACGTAACGCCTACGCAGCCGACGTCGTGACTTACCGACTGAGCTACGGTCGGTCGAAGGATATTCGGCTTACCACTGTTTATCATGCGAAGCGACCATTGTCGCATTCATGACTCACCGATCGAGATACAGACGGCCGAGAGATATTCGGCTTACCACCAATTGTCACACGGCGCCACACAACCGCTCGACCAAAGTCTGGGTGAGGGGAACTCGACTTACCATCGCCTTCCTGACCAGACGCGTCCCCGACCAGACGCATCGACTGCGTGCGACAATACAGCAGACGCAGTCTGACCGATCACATCGGACGACATTCGGGTCATCGGGATGTGCCCAAAAGCCGGTCGACTTTCCTCCCCACAAGCGACCTTCGACTCCGCCAGTGCGGCCGACTCAGCGCGCTCGTGCCTTAAAGTCGGTCGACCCCCGACCCATGCCAGGATGATGTACGTTCGATTCTGGTGTTTGGTTCGCGGCCTAACGATGGATGTTCGGTCTAGGTCCTAAAACGGGCGATCGGTGGTCGGGGTTCGTCTTGCTTATCACACACTGAACCGCCGACTATCTCAACTAACGACCTGGGGTGATGATTGGGTGCCCTAATACGGCACGCCAAGGCTGCTCCCTCCGACCTTATGACCCCGCGATTACAAGCACATCCCAGCAGGCAGGAAAAGGAAGTCGAAAGAGAAACTAAAAAGTTCTTAAGTCCATTCGATTACAAAATCGGGCCGAAGCTCGATTACAAATCGGGCCGAAGTCCAATTACAAGTGTTCTAAGAAAAACAAAAACGACAAAAGAGGACGACGCCACGATCATCCTTCCGAGTCAATCTCCTCGACTGACGAAAGCTCGGGGATGACCGGTGTGTCCACCACGATCGGCACTGGGTCGACGGCCGAAACAGGATCGTCGGTCGGCGATGGACTGACGGTCGGTGCCGGATCAAGGGTCGTGGCCTGGCCGAAAGTCACGGCCGTCTCTCCCTCGGCAATCCGTTCCTGGACAGCCTCTCCCGCCATGGCGACGCCTCCCGACGACGGGTCGGCCATCTCTTCCGTGGCTTGGTCCTCGACCCCCGGCGGGATGATGCCACTAAGGTCCAGCTCTGGGTACAGGGCTTGGACTGCGTCCCGACCATCCTCGTACCCCAGTCGGTACGACGTGAAGCCGGACTCCAATAGCTCCTCTCGGTACCGATCGGAGCCACGAAAGTCGTCCACCGCCTGACTTGCCGACTCCTTCGCCGACCTCGCCTCTGCTTCTGCCTGATCGAGGGAGCCCTTCGCCGACTCCGCCTCTGCCTTCGCTATATCGGCATCGGCCTGGACAATCGACAAGTCCTCCTCGACCTTGGCGAGACTCTCCAGGCTGACCCAGAGCTGCTCGCGTTCGCCCTCGAGCTCGACGGTGACGCCATCCCGCTCGCGCCGCAGACGGTGCGCAGTCCGACCCTTGCGCTTGGCTTCTTTTCGGGCCGACTTTAGCTCGGACCCGAGATGAGAGATCTTGTCCACCAACTTCGCCTCCCGATCGGTCGACTACTTCAGGTGTTCGACCAGCATCATCCTGTCGGCTTCGGCGGCCGCTGTCCTGTCCTTCCAAGTCGCCCGAACGTTCCCGAACCTCCGGTACCCGGTCTCAAGTTCGGACATGGTGTAGATCAGCTGCCGACGTGAGCGTTACGTCAGGAAAGCGAAACAATGAAAATACTAAGGAAAGAGGAGGCGAAGTGGAACTTACCCCGATCATGGTCGGGTAGAACGAAGATAGCATCTCGGTCACTTGCCGAGACTTCAGCACCTCCACGTCGGCTGGGAGGAGGATCCCCTGGCACAGCCTCCTGGCCAGGTTGTGGTCGGCCAGTGCCGACGCTCCTTCGGGGAACTGAGCGTCAGGCGCCGCAGTGCGACTCTCCGACCTTGTGTCGTCAGCGGGGTCCATCGGGGTTTTCCCCCGATCGGCCACCCCAGCCAGTGGATCCGGTAAGGATGGGATGCTCGAGTTTGACGCAGCACCCCCCGTTGCAGCTGCAGACGCCGTCGGATAGCGTTCGGGTTCCCAAACTGCATCCGACGCCACTCCCGTCGGAGAAGCCGCCGACGTTCCTTCAGCCGCTGTCTCTGCCGGCCTTTCCTCCGGTTGCACTGTTGGAGCCGAGAGTGCGATCACCGGCTCTGACTGATCGGTCACCGACGTCGCGACGGTCGGCGCCGCTGTGGAGGGTTTCTTCGGCGGTCATGAGGCTCCAACCCCCGACGTCGGCCTCTTCCTCGCCGCATACTGTCGGATTTCAGCATCGATCGGTCTCATCCTCGGCGGTGTCCCTGCGATACCGACAGAAATCTTAATATAGGCTCGAGAACGAATGCCAAATGAAAAGACAACCGATGGATCGGACGATACCTAGACGGGGGACCAAGCTCAGGCCAGCGTCATAGAGGGCTTGTTCGGTAATAAGCTCCCTCTGCTTCGGGACTGACATATCCTTGAGTCGGTGGAAGTCCTCCCGGTCGTCCGCCTCCACCCGGCTGTTCTCGTTCGCCTCGGTTCGGGGCACGCCCCAGTGAGAAGGAAAGCCCCAGGGAGAAGAAGATGAAACAAAGAAAAACTGGTTCTTCCACCCGTGGATGGACGATGGAAGGCCAGTGATGAAGGAAAGACCCTTCCGGGGGTTGAAGAGCCACCACCCTCGGGCCTTAGGGTGGGGTCGGAGGATAAAAAATGTCCGAAAGAGAGAGATACGAGGATTGATCGGCAGAAGCTGACACAACAAGGCGAAGCTGATTATTAGCCGGACAGAGTTCGGCGCCAGTTGCGCCGGACAAAGTCCGTAATAGTCCAGCAGATTCCTGATGAACTCCAGAATCGGAAGTCGAAGACCAGCCCGGAGGTCCTCGACGTACAGTGCCACCTAGCCCGGCGGAGGGTTGTTAACCCGACCGCCGACCCCTGGGGCGGAAAGTTGGAACTGCTCTGGGATACGATACTGATCTCGAAGCCGGTCAACGTTCGGCCCCGAAAACGAGGAGACCTCAACTTTCGAAGTCGACTGAGGGTCATCGGTCGGGTTTCCCGACCGAGCCCCCTGAGATGAGGTCCCGGCCATAACACCGGAACCAAGAGGAAGGCAAGACCAAAGAAGGAGAAGAGGGAGGAAAGAAGGTTTAAAGGAAAACTACGGCAAAATGGGAAGGATCACGAACCCCAGGTAGACCCCTGCGAGAGTGGGGGAAGAGGCAGCCGCTGGCGACGACGGAAGAACCACTTGGGCAGAGTCTCCGCAGCAAATCGTCAAGAATGGAGCTTCAAGCACAAGTGGCCCTATATATATAGGGCCGTTCGATGGCCGAGATGACGCCGCACCGACCGAGTTCCCTCGGATGGGCGACACGTGGCGGCATTCGGGCCCCCCTTTCGGCCCGGTGGTTTGGCGCACCCATCCCGGGAAGGCCGCACCGCCTTCATTTAATGCGAAGGACGCCGGCCCAACAACCTCTGACACGTGGCGAAAGGGCCGCGGTTCATAATTAAATCGCCCGCGCCGATTCGCATTCCCGATGGGATGCCTGACAGCGCCCCGCGCTCCCAGAACCGGCGCTGGGCGGCGGTTTGCGTCCCCCAAAAGGCGCCGGACATCCGATCGCCTGACACCGAATCATCCGGCACCCGATCGCCTGACACTGAATCGTCCGACACCCAATCGTCTGACACCGAATCGTCCGGTGCCCGATCGCCTGGCACCAGATTGTTTGACGTCCCATCATCGAACAACGAGACGTCTGACGTCGATCCGACCGAACCATCTGTCGGTGAGATCGACAAACTCGGTCCAGGATGCAGCAAGGAATCCACTCCTTTCGCCTGCATGGTGACGCGGGCTGATGCGACGTCAGGCTCAGAAGTGGGGGGACAACTGTTAGGGTATACCGACCGACCAACCGATCGACCGACCAACCGATCGACCGACCAATCGATTGACCGACCGATCGATCGAAGGTACGTCGGTCGGGCAGACCTTTTCTGCCCTACCGACCGACTGCACCAGGGGGTCCGGTGCCCGACTCCCGCGACGTGCCCGACTCCCCCGATGTGCCCGACTGACCGTAGGAGTCCGAAGCTCTACCCGACGCCCCTCGGCTGGCCACCAACCTAAGGTCGGACGGCTTCTCCCGGCGCCGTACTACCGCCAGAGGCTGTCAGTCCTGACAATGGCATGCGGCACTACCGCCTAGCGGTATTATCCCACCTATGGCCTGGTCAATCCTAGTGATTTGACGGCCCCACGACGAGTTGACATCTTTACGGCGACTCTGACATTCTACAGTGAATTGACAATTCCTCAATTGTCCGCGCTATTAATGACGGAGCCATACCACGCTCCACTATATATATCGGGGAAGGCAACAGTGCTGGGGCGGTCCGAAAAACTTTCAGGCTTGCTCCCTCTCTTTCTCTCTCTCGATTGAGCTCTCTGTCTTCATTTCACTGTTGTCCAGTCTCCTCTCTGACTTGACCGTCGGAGGGTCCCCGTCGGAGCCATCTCCGATCAGTGCGGACTTCCTTTTGCAGGCGCTCGTTCCCGACGACCAGGCGACGAGGAGATCGGCCGCAACAATATGCATTACCATCTAAAAAATATATCAAATGCAGCAATTCGATGAGTCCACTTTAAATTACTGACAATCTGAATAGATTGTTAGCTACCAAATGCGACCTAATAGATACTTGGCACATGAATATAAAATGCATAGTCCTATCGCAATCCAACATGAGTCCACTCAACTTTGAGAAAGAAAAGGTCGAGCAAAAATAAATCCTGCTTGACACATCAAAGCCTCTAATTCCGAATAATTCTTGCTTCCAGTTGTGGACAAATCTTGACTCGATTTATATATAGATCAAGATCTCAAACTTCGTTGTCCCAGCTTGATCCGATCCAAATCCAACCGGACCCAACACATGCCAGCAAAACCGAACGGAGGGCTATCTGGTAATTATAAGCAAAATCAGTACGTCTTTAGCAAGAAAACCCACAAACGCGGCTGCGGCAAAAATCCCCAACGGATAAACCTCATCCCGCTGCAACCAAGTTGGCTCGGACTTCATGCCTCAAGTCCAACCACGCCGGAGAGAGACGGACGTCAATGGAAAATTGGTAACTATTTTCATTGCATTCGAACGCTTCTTTCTTTTTGTTTTGTTTTCTCCAGAAACATCCCGAAGGGAGTGATCTAAGTCGCTGTCTTATCCTTGAATTCGTAAATGCTAAGTTTCAGCTTGTTTGAAAGTTTTGTTAACTTGGCATGGAGATTTGATTGCAGTTGGTTATGATCATCAAGGGGTTGTTGAGGAGGTATGAGAGGTGGAACCCTGTGCACCCCACCGTGGGTGCCTTCTGGGGCATGGGGATTGGCCTCGGATGCGGCGTGGGATGGGGACCGGGGTTTGGACCGGAGGTCGTCGGCTACGTTGGGGCTGGCTGTGGTGTGGGATTTAGCGTCGGCGTTACTCTGGCTGGCGTTGGTGTTGGCCTTCCGCGAAATGGTCTCATCCGGATCCCACTCAATGGTATGGTCTGGTCTGGTCTCTAGTATGTGTTTTCTTCTTTTCTTTTGCTTGGCTGATTTCAGCTGTGTCTTTTAATTAGCCTGTGATGCTCCAGTGGCGCTGGATTCTTTCTTTGTCTCTCTTTTTTAATCTTGTCTCTGGATCATATTTCAAGAAAAAAATTGATGATTTAGTTGGCCATAATAATCACGTAATGAAAGTTTACCTTCTCTGTTGCAAATTATGAGTCCACTCTTATGGTGATTATAAAACCTTAATCTTATTGGTTGAAGGCTTGTTGGTTGTGGTGGTCATGTTTTCTTTGTAGGAGATGAAGCATGCAAATGTTATAATTACATAACATGATCGAAGAAAAAAAGAGAATACGTAAGGCCAAAAAAAAAAAAAAAAAATCGTGGGCTATCCATTTTTGGTCGATATATTTGCTGCGCCAATGCCTTGTTGATTAATTTATTTCATTCTTTGGGAACTAATGAAAACAGTCGACATGCCATCTTTTTAATTTAAGCTATCTAGATAACACTGTGTTGACACATATATATGATATTGAAATTTTGTGACTGTATGAAATATGCAAGCAAGCTTCTGCATTAAGACAAGATAGAATGACCTTTTGATAGTACATTAATTTGCAGAGGTGCAAATTTATAAAGGGGTTGGCAGAAGGCCTAAAAGGAATTGCACAACAAATAATTGTATGTTGGGTTACTGTTGCTGGGTTGGTAGTCTATAGCACACCAAAGAAGAAACATGATTCACCAACACAAAAGGAGAAGAGAAATGGGAATGAAGCTTTTAAATATATTATCATTCTTTTGGCTCCTTGTCAAAGAGGTTTTGTTGGTTACCCTTGTTTATTCAGTGCTTGTGGCTGCATAGTTATTGTGAAGACACACTTGGTGACACATGAATTTGATTGAATATGAAACCCATCTTTGAAGCTCGTAAAAGTGTATGGTTTTGATTATTGTTTTTCATTTGTGCTGAGCTTTCCCTATACTATCAACATAATTAAAGCAAGAAGAAGAAGATACCGTTTAGCATAAGCCACCGTTCTCCCTCTTTCAATGATGAGCAAAGCATGTTTGGCCTGCAGACCAAGTAAATCTCATACTTTAAGATGGTGGATCCTGCTTTATTTGTAAAATCACGACATTGATGATGAGGGCCCTAAGTTTAGTAGTAGTATCTAAAATCAACACTCCACAAGACATAACATGGAACAAGTGCGGTGCAGTTGATCCTTTTAGATGAGATTTTTTATTATGTTGAGCATGCTGCTGGCTCAGCTGAAGACATATAATTTGAAAAGATATGAAATGGGAGCAAATATTGTTGTTGAAGGATCTTCATAATGTATACTAGGTCTTCTATGAATCCATAGATGAGCATCCAAGCATTACTTTCTGGATTCAGCAAGTCATAGCTTGCATTTGAAAAATGTGCTGAGGGAAATGAGATGTGAATTCATTGGAGTCCTCATTTATGATTTTATGGCAGTACCAGATTTTAAATTTCATGGTAACAATTCATGTCAGAATATCAAAATTTTCAAGTGCTAAACTTAGAATTTACTGCCTTGTAGTGCTGGATAGATGCAATGCACATGAGAGGAACTGAGGAAATAGGGTGGTTGTGGTTCCCCATAAAAACATTTTCTGTTATTTATGCAACTTGATGAATATATTCAACTTTTGGTAGATGATCTTTTCTTTTCTTTTCTTTTTTAAGAATAAGAAATGAACTAAATTTGGTTTATATACTAAACATTGGAGTAGTTTTACAGTTGGGAAAGTGGTAAGAATTAAAAAGGTAAAGAGATGTCAACTTTTACGCAAAGCTGGTCTCAAAGACGTTCACATTATTTATTAATGTAGATGAGGTTTTGCTGCCGATCTGATGTTCTGCTTTAAGCAAAAGTGTGGAAAATGTTCATTCCTTTGATGTTGACCACATGTTGCAGCAATGTTCAGGTTGACTTATGTTCTCCTCTCATAGATATGAGATTTACTGAAGCATTTCAGTTGCTTATCTAAGAATGGTGGAACCCTTGGTTGCTTGTTCATGCAAATTCAGGATGAATGTTATAACACTTACACCAGTTCTTTTGAGTTTGAGCTATTGCATAACTTAATCTGGGAAATTATTTCAGCTTTTTGGCAAAATGTAAATGATTATTAGAAATTGTAGATAGAGAGCAATGTGCACAAGGGTGAGTGGCAGCGGAATGACTGGAATCAATTGAGGTGCAAAGAGATGTTACTAAGAATGTCCGTAGGGAGGGGAAATTAGAGGAAGACAATGTTGCCCATCGAATGGCGAGTAGGTTCAGGTTGGATCTGGTTCTAGGTCAAGAAATATCCATATCGAATTAGGTTCAAGCCCAGGATGTAAGCATAAACTTGGCCCATTCACTCAACAAGTCCAATTAGTTCCTATATTAGGTAACATTTCAAGTTTATGGGTTAACTTGTTCTGTTTGAGACAAAGCTGATTGTACTACATATTTACATGCTTGGATCTAGATTAGGATCTGGGACTTGCACCAAATAATGGGCCAATATCACAACTTTAGTCCAGATCCTAATTGGTTACTTACAGGGTGAATCTAGGTCTATCTAACATGCTGATGCCCCAAGCGGGTGAATTATATTTGCTCACTTTGTTATGGGATCCCTTTGAAATGTAACTTTGTATAGTGTGTGAACATTTATTTTCACATAAGTTTGCTTATTGTTAGCATACCAGATTTAAATGAGACTATATGCAATCTGATAAGGAGGCCCCTAAGAATTCATCTATAACCATTATAAATGTGGGAATGGTGGGGGGTGGGGGGGGGCACGGGGGCAGGAGGGAGGGGGTGGTTCATGTGGTGGGAGCGAAGGGAAGAGGGTATCATGTGGTAGGGTTTGTTATCATCTGTAGAAATCTTGAGAAATTAGAAGAGCCCCTAACAATAAATTTTATTGTTCACAGTGGCAGTTCTAAGCTATTAAGACTATCTTGTTAAAAATCGATATTATATGTCTGCTTAGGTTCTGAAGGTTTTTTCTACAATGATTGTTCCATTCCAGTTGGCAATATCTGGTAGCAGTCCCTAAGACATCAGGGTAGCAATCACGTTGACAGGTAGGAAAGAATTTCCTTGCCGTAACAGTTCTGCATAGAAGTTTTCATTCTGGTGCAAGGCCACAAAACTTTGCATTTTTGGTGCCAGCTCGTGGAAGATGTCCTTAAAACACATAATTCTGAAGGTTTGATGTTCTCTAAACAGCAGTGCACTCTCTATCTTGGTTCTTATGTCCTTTATTAATAATATAATTCCAATATAATCTGTTCCTCAGAATGAATGTAAACACATGAATAATGAGCCTCAGCTCTATGAACAACCATTAGCATAAACATAGCAGGAAATGACCTTCTATAGATAAGTTGCATAAAAAATAATATCAACTTAAGAAAATATCTATTTGTAAACTTGTGTTTGGACTGACTCCAACTGATGTAGGATTGGGTTATGTTTGAACTTAAGCTTAGGAAGGAACTTTTATACTAAAATATTCCCAAATTAACACTTAAATTTAATGAATTGATATATATATATATATATATATATATATATATATATATTATTTAGTTGGTAAATGGAATCAACTCAGATTTTCATTACCTAAACTGAATCTGTCAAAACTAATGTCTTAGTAGCTTGCAGATATAAAACATTTCAAGGGACAAAAACAAAAAGAAAAAAAATGCATATGGAAGTGCAGGACTTCCGCTCTTGCATCAATCCACCTAGTCTGTCCAAGAGCAGCAATTATTTCTGACTTATGATGCATTTTTATGGGCTGATTAGTGCTTACCATAAATTATAACGTTACAGGTAACTTGATACGATATGACCACCATTGACTGACTATGCTTTCTCTCTTCTTCTGTAATTTCTCATGCATTGATGCTTACAAAATGTATAGACAACTTGTGTGAAATGTAACTCTGGATATTGCGAGTAACAAGTTGCCACACTGTCAGCTTTTATCACAGGTAGTGGTTCTTTGGAGTCTGCAAGATCATATGCACTTACAACTGTGAAGAGCGTGGCTGAGGATGGTCTGAACTACGCTGCGCCTCATATATCTTTTTGGAGGAAGGAAAATAGTGGAAGGCTCTCAAGTTGTAAGACAAATATTCACTTTGACCATAGAGTTAAATTAACCGAGCTGAGCAAAACTTTGTCTATGCATATTCGGTCAACTTTGGAATGTTTTGAAGCTGTCAAAGATCAGTGCTGGCCTCCCAGGAAAGATACATGAGCAACTTAATACTTCTTTCATACTGTCGGCTGATTCCTGTACCATTAATTAACTAACAGTTTTTTTCCCCGGGAAAACACGCGCTGTAAAAAGATTGCTTCAGTGGTTGTCCTTCAGCTGATGCTTGGTTGGCATGATTTTTATCCTTCTTCAATACTAGTTTGCAATCTATTTATAGATTTAGTGGTTCAAGTTGAAAAGAACTTTGGTATTGTGTGCATAATGTGAGAACAAGTGGAATTGCTTTTGATCTTTTGCCTCAAGGTCTTTTAGTTTTTTATCAGAGTTGAAAAGAACTTTAGTATTGTGTGCATAATGTGGAAACAGGTGGAATTGCTTTTGATTTGTTGAAAATATAGTTTCCAATGAGAGGTGCAATCTCCATACTAGACCCCATGCTGAACTGACGCATCCCATGCCGGGTGTTAGAATGGTACATACATTGTATGGATACTCAGTACGGGGGGTGTACTGAGTTAAGGATACCCAGTATGGGCGGTGTACTGAGTTTTGGATACTCAATATGGGGTATATATGGAGTTTCAGTACCATATCGGTCTGGTACGGTGCGGTCCATCCTGGGTGGTACCGTCTGAGATGGCAAACCCAACATCCTGTATTCGTTATCCATCTGCCAAAACCAACATTACTTATAAAGGCAAATATTATGAAACCTTTTGCCGGCTGGGAACTTGACCAAAACGAAGAAAAGAAACATCACCAAATGTTTTGCACAGTCTATAGTTTTTCATTTGTGATGTTTCTCTCATTCCCATTTTCCAGTTTTCGACGTCACACTCACTAGCATCTCTTTTGAAGGAAATCTAACATTCCAATAGTTATTGGGAGAGCAAAAATATTTTTTTTTTGTTTAACTGAGATATTTGCACATCACTGTCTCTACTTGTCTATTTTCTGTAGGACTATATGCAAAATATATAAATGACTTGATGAAGCAGCTGCATCATCCTATATTACAGCAAATGCATCATCATTGCATTTGCTGCTGCTGCTGCTGCTTCTCAGCTGTTGTTAGTATTAGTATTGACAGGTGTTCTTGTCAGGTCTGGAAAAAAGTTGGGAATTTAAGAGAAATCATAAGATCCGAAGTCGTTCTCCACCTTTCTTTCTTATATATGCAGTAACTAATACCTCTCTATGAGTATTGGTATGAATTTCACATTTCATCCATGATGTTTTTGTATCGGCAATCTTGCTCTCATACTATAATTGGGCTTAAATGGGATAATCAGCCACTACTAGACTTATAAGCTGTTAGTTTTTATGTTGCAATCAGCACAACGAGGACTCCATATCTCATAAAAATTCGCTATCACCTTTTGTTGAACCCATTATAGAAAAAAACTACAGTCCTTGTAATAATTTTTATCATCCTTGATTAGAGGCGTTGCTGCTAAAGTCTAATCGGATTAGGACCATCAGAAAGATATTGTTTGATCTGTGATGGTGAAATACAATCTTCTTGAAGTCACGAACTTGCACACCAAAAAATGAAAAAGCTCGTCGAACTCCGGTCGGATCCTCTGATGCTTAAGTCAGATCAAATTTTAAAAGAATAAGAATAATAAGATTATAATAAAAAATTATAATATAAAATATTATCCTATTCTGATTTGTCTGATTTTAGATGGCTTTATCTCGTCTCATTTTGACCTTTTCGGCTTTCTGATGAGCTTGATCTTCTCGGATTTTTGATGAGGTCAACTTAGTCGATCTTCTGATAAGGTCAGACTTTTCGATCTTTTGATGAGATCGATTTACTCGATCTTCTGATAAAATCGACTTATTCAGCCTTTTGATGAGGTCGAACTTTCTCGACCTTATGATGAGATTAACTTGTTCGGTCTTTTGATGAGATTGGACTTTCTCGACCTTCTAATGAGATCGATTTATTTATCCTTCTGATGAGGTCGATTTACTCGATCTTCTAATAAGATCGATCGATGTGCTTGATCTTCTGATGAGATCGAACTTTTTCGACCTTCTAATAAGGTCCACTTATTTAGTCTTTTGATGAGGTCGGATTTTTTCGATCTTTTGATGAAGTCGACTAATTTGACCTTCTGATGAGATCGACTTACTCAACTTTCTAATGAGATTGATTAATTCAGTCTTCTGATGAGGCCAGACTTTCTTAACCTTCTAATGAGGTCGGACTTTCTTGACCTTCTGATGAATTAGACTTGTTCGGCCTTCTCATCTTTCTCAGCCTTCTTAGCTTTTTCGACTTTCTCAGCCTTCTTAGCTTTTTCGATCTTTAATCTTCTTGATCTTGTCAATTCTTTTCAGCTTCCTCAACCTTCTGTCTTTTTAGCTTCATCGGCCTTTTCAGCCTTCTCAACTTTTTTTGTCCTTCTCAGCTTTTTTTAATTTTTTTGATCTTTTCATCCTTCTCAGCTTCCTCGATCATTTTAGTCTTCTCAAATTTTTGATAGCTTATGAATCTGCACTAAGGAAAAAAAAGAATATGGTTGATGAGGGCTTATGAGCCTCTCACCATAAGAGTTTTGAGTTGTGGAAGTCCTTTCCTCTTAAAGTCTATCTTTTTTGGGGTCCCTTTATCCTGTTTATATAGGTGTGAAGTAAGGATCGATTATGGTTGGAGGTGAAAATCAAGGGATGTGATATAATTCCCTCATTGTGAGCCATCACCTCATCTCTTTATTTAGATGTAAATATGTCATAATCATCCTTCCATTTTTGGATTCTCTTAATAGCAAATATATAACTGTCCAGAATTCAAACCTTTATAAAATTGCTTGTCACGTGTCCATTCATGGTAAGGAGGTTGATTTATATGCCATATCAAGAGGCATACTTTTTGCTCATGTACTATAAAATTGAAGATGGGGATGTAGATACAAATTTTTAGGCTGCCACTTGTTCCACTAGAGCACTATTAACCTTATTCCTTATGGTAGTATTGAAGCGAAAATTCAGTGCAGGGGCAAAATGGTAATTTTAAAATTTTTTCAAAATTATTATTTTACAGCGAAACTATTAATTAATCTCATTAATTAATACTAATTAACCCTACACTAGGATCTAAATATGATACAACAGCATGCATTTAAATTTGAAATTCAAATTTGAAACAGTAAACTTTTTACTGTATAGTGTTCAGAACACATCACCTTTTGCGGGTAGTCGATCACCGTAATCTGATCACCATCGGGGGGGCTCTGATCGTCACGTCGCAGCCACACTAGTGTCTGGCCTCTGCGGATCATCCACACGAAGCTCCCGTCTGATCGGCTCCTCACGAATGCTAGTTCGTGATTTCACCCTTTTGATGGCTGATGTTGATCGAACTCCTTCGATCGATGTGTCCCGACTCTTCGGATGCTCCGGATCGTCTGCACGATTGGTTGAGAGGCTGATGGATCTCTCCCTGAAATTTGGTGGACTCACGACACTCGTGGCACACCAATCTCACTTCCCGAATCCTAGGTAGAAACCCTAGGGTACACACCAAAAACCCTACGTCCACTTCTCTCTCCTTTTTCTGTCCTCTCGGTAAATTTTGAACACTTCAAAATTTTTCAGAATCTCCCCACGCCCCTTATCTCTTCTTTCTTTCATTGCCCATGCCCCCTCCCTTTCTCATTTTATAAAACATCGCAAGAGATGTTGAAAGCGTGTGAGTGGATAAGAAGAGGTGGTTGCTCACTTGAATTCAAATCAAATTTGAATTCAAGTGCCAACCAATCTTATTCTCGTCCATTTGTGCGAGAAAGAAGAGATGGCGTGGCCTTTTTTTTTTTTTTTTTTATGCATGGAGACTTTCACGAGAAACTATTTCTCATGTGGAATATTGGGCGCACAAAAGAGGATAAGCTGGTGCATGGTTATTTGGTTATCCATTCAAATTCAAAACCCCTTTGAATTTGGATGGGTAACAAACCAAGTTAATCCAAATAATTGGCGCACAGAAACATGAGCGTGAGATAGCTTTGCATGGGAGAAAATTCACGAGAAAATTTCTTCTCGTGAATTCAAATGGGCGCAAGGAAGTTGGGTGGCGCAGGGAATTTAAAACAAGGTGGTTTGATTCAAATTGAGCCAACCTAATTAAAATAGGTTAAGCACAATTAGACCAGATTAAACCCAACACAATTAGGCTTAATTAGGCTCAATAAAATCCTAATCAAATCAGGAATTAACTAAACCTAACCCCTGATCAAATCAGGGACTAAACCACCTTAGCGATTAGATCAACACTTAACCTAATCGGGTCAATTCAAACTGAATCCAATTCAATTGAACTTGATCTAAAAATAATTACTCAATCAAATTGAGTTAATTAGCGATCAAACCATTAATTAAACCTCTCATAAATATTGAGTCCAAATCAGATGGGCAATTAGGCATCAGAGACCATCGATATGAAACCCTGATCAAAGAGTTCAAATCTCAAATTCAAAATTTGAAATTCAAAATTTTGATCCCGGTACCCAAAATATGTGGAACTCATAATCAGAGAATCCTAATTCTCAATCATAGAGTCTCAGACACATAAGACTCATAATCAGCCATCAGATCAGAAAGGAACCTCTAATGTGTGTGACCCCGCAGGTTCGAACCTAAGCCGGTAGCACAGGAACCAATTCCTATACTAATCGAAGTGACCATCTAGCAATGGTACCCGACGTCCGGATAGATCGAATAGTCGCAATCGCAACATTCAGAACCTACGTGAATATGGTTACCGTATAATTCATCCCTTTTGACTCCTGTGTTTAGGACGACTCAGGGTTAAACTGTCAACCCTGATGAGATCATCCGAATCATGCTCAACTCAATTAGTCCTGTGACTCCTCACTAGGACTACCCTGGCCAAGATTTTGCTAAATTGAAACATGACTGTACACAGCTCCTAAACTGGAGTGGTCAATCCCATCTTGACACACGCACCGACAAGTCAAGTACTTGACTACACCCAGCAGCCTTCCATCACTGAATTAGAAATTCAGGTAGTCCAGTGCCTAAGTGCAGTGAGTTGCTTGCAAGTCACCGTGGCGGTCTCAGGTCGGAGGGATATTTATACCCATATCCCATCGGAGCAAATCTTGACAGCAGAAATAGCTCCGGAGTCGGTCACGTTCAGTGCAGATGTACCATTATATCTCACTTGTATGCCATACCAGTGTCTCCACACTCTTTGGTTATGAGGACAACCAACCCATATGGCACACAACAACCTATGCTCGATAAATGTTGTCGTCCTTGGTAACAACGTATCATTTGATCGTGAACAGATTTAAGGACTAAGCGACAAATCCTCCTTTGTCGAGTCTAAATAGTCCTAAGGACTTCACCACAACACAGGAGTTCATTAGAAGATGAAACATTTGTGATGAAAAAATACCAAAATAACTTTTATTTATTTATAATTCATGTACTAATACAAAAGGAGCACAACCGTCAACAAGCTGACGATTGGCTTTGGGACACTATTCCCAACAATCTTCCACTTGGCCTAAAGCCAATCGGTGCAGTATCTAATACCCATCTTCGACTTGTAGTCGTTGAACTCCTTCACCGTAATGGCTTTAGTGAATGGATCGGCCAGGTTCTCCTTCCCATCGATCTTCTGAAGGTCGACGTCACCTCGATCCACGATCTCTCAGATGAGATGGTAGCGGTGCAGAATATGCTTCGTCTGCTAGTGTGCCTTCGATTTCTTCGCCTGAGCAATGGTTCCAGAGCTGTCACAGTAGAGCAAAACTGGACCAACAAGGGAGGGTGCTACTCCAAGCTCGGTAATGAATTTTTTCAGCCACACCGCTTCTTTGGCAGCATCTGATGCAGTAATATACTCTGCCTCGCATACTGAATCAGCCACAGTGTGCTGCTTGGAACTCTTCCAGCAGACAGCCCCACTATTAAGGGTAAAAATAAATCCTGACACACTCTTGCTGTCATCGCGATCAGACTGAAAACTAGAGTCTGTAAACCCTATAAGTTTCAAGTCCGATTCACCATATACAAGCCACTGATCCTTAGTATTTCTTAAATACTTCAGGATGGTTTTAACAACCTTCCAGTGATTCTCCCCTGGATCAGATTGGTATCTACTCACTACCCCTAGTGAGTATGCCACATCTGGTCGTGTACATGTCATAGCGTATATGATAGATCCCACTGCCGAAGCATATGGAATCCTACCCATACGCTCTCTCTCTTGAGGTGTTATCGGACAATCTCTTTTCGAGAGAGAAATTCCATGGCCTATCGATAGATAGCCTTTCTTGAAATTCTCCATGCTGAACTTTTTCAGCATAGTATCAATGTACGTGGACTGGGATAAGCCAAGCAACCTTTTGGATCTATCCCTATAGATCCTCATCCCTAGGATGTAGGAAGCTTCTCCCAGATCCTTCATGGAGAACTGTGACGATAGCCAAATCTTTATTTCCTATAATGCAGGGACATCATTTCCGATTAAGAGAATATCATCCACATACAATATAAGAAAAACTACTACTGGACCATTAGCCCACTTATAAATGCAGGGCTCTTCTCCGTTCTTAACGAAGCCATACGTTTTGATTGTCCTATCAAAACGTATGTTCCAACTCCGAGATGCCTGCTTAAGTCCATAAATGGACCTTTGTAGCTTGCATACCTTAGACTCATCTGTGGATGTGAACCCTTCAGGTTATATCATATACACCTCTTCATCCAGCTCTCCATTTAGGAAAGCTGTCTTCACATCCATCTGTCAGATTTCATAGTCTAGATGGGCAGCTATCGCAAGCATAATCCGAATGGATTTGAGCATTGCCACAGGAGAAAACGTCTCGTCATAGTCTATACCATAACGTTGACGATATCCCTTGCAACCAGACGGGCTTTATAGGTCTCCACCTTTCCGTCTGCGTCCCTCTTCCTCTTGAAGACCCACTTACACCCTATGGGTTTCACTCCTTCGGGTGAGTCAACCAATGTCCACACATCATTGACCTTCATGGACTCCAATTCGGATTTCATGGCCTCTAGCCATTTCTCAGAGTCAGGTCTCTGCATTGCATCCATGTAGGTGATCGGATCCTCATCGTTTTCATCAAGTTCGACAGGATCGCCATCCCGGATCAAGAAACCATAGTATCTGTCCGGTTGATGTGGTACTCTACCAGACCGCCTTAAGGATGCATAATCAATGGGCTCTGGATCTGATCTAATCAAATCCAGTTCAGGTTCAGTAACATGTGTCAGATTTTTCACCTGTCGAACTTTGTCAAGTTCGACCTTAGAGGCAACAGTTTCTTCACTAAGAAACTCCTTTTCTAAAAAGATTGCTTAAGGCTGACAAACATCTTTTGCTCATCAACAAGGTAGAAATAATACCATTTGATCTCTTTTGGGTACTCTATAAAATTAACTTGTCAGACCTAGGTCCAAGCTTGTCTGTAATTAAACGTTTAACATAAGCCGGACACCCCCAAACCCTAAGGTGCGAGAGTACTGGCTTACGTCCTATCCATATCTCATATGACGTTTTGGCTACAGACTTACTCGGAACTCTATTTAGAAGGTAACAAGCCGATTCGAGCGCATATCCCGAGAGGAAGATCGGCAGACCAGCAAACCCCATCATGGATCGAACCATATCCAATAAGGTTCGATTCCTCCTTTCAGACACACCATTATGCTGTGGTGTTCCAGGAGAAGTCCACTGAGAGAGAATTCCATTCTCTCCTAGATATGTCAAAAACTCATTGGAAAGGTATTCACCTCCTCGATCAGATCGAAGAATTTTAATACACTTCTCAGTTTATTTTTCTACCTCATTTCGGAATAGTTTGAATATTTCAAACGACTCTGACTTATGCTTCATTAAGTAGACATACCCATACCTCGATAGGTCGTCTGTGAAGGTTATGAAGTAGAAATATCCACCTCTTGCACTTGAGCTCATAGGTCCACATACATCAGAATGTACCAAACCCAAGAGTTCACTGGTTCGCTCATCTTTTTCAGTAAAAGGTGACTTGATCATCTTTCCAAGAAGACAAGACTCACAGGTTGGAAGTGATTCACAATCACCAAGTTCAAGAATTCCTTCTTGAGCCAACCTGTTTTCCTGTTCTTATTGATATGACCTAGCCTACAGTGTCAAAGGTAGACTTCTGACACATTATCTATTCTAGGACGTTTACCAAAGTTTTGAACCACATTAACAGGCTGTGATAGTAAGTAAATTTCATTATTTAATTATCCAACAAACATTGTAACACCATTCAAAATGATATTACAAATATTTTTTTTTATTAAAAAATCATAACCGTACATGGCCAAAAGGCCTACAGAAATAATATTTAAAAAAAAGCTTGGATAATAGTGACATTCACTCAGAATTACATTACGAGAATTGATTACAAGACTCATGATTCCTAAAGCTAGAACTGAAACTTTGCTTCCATCTCCAACGTTTAGGAACCTCTCGCCTTCATCAAATCTCCTACTGACCTGCAGACCCTACATCGAATTACAAATATGATAAGGGCTTCGATATTCAATACCCAGGCAGTAGTATCACAAATGGAAAAGTTGCAAGGAGTTATCATATAATTACCTTACTTCTTCTTCGGCCTGTTGGATCCAGGGAGGCAATGTATTGAGGACAGTTCCTCTTCCAATGCCCCTGCTTCTTGCAAAAGAAGCACTCCGCCTGGCTCTGGTCGGGCTTGCACTTCTTGGTCTGACCCTGTGCAACCATCCCAGCATGAGGCACCTTCTTGTTCTTCTTCTTCTTGTTCTTCTTCCCCTTCCCAAAGGGTCGACGACGAGAAGAAGACCCTCCCACTACATTCACTGACTCCTTATGGAGCTGGTGATCCTTTTCAAAGTTCTGCAGCAACCCCAACAACCCGTGATAATTTACTGCAGGCTTTGTCATTCAAAAATGAGTAAAGAATGGGAGGAAGGACTTGGGCAAGGAATTAAGGATCGCATCCTTGCCGAGCTGCTCGTGCAGAGGAAAACCCAATTTGCTTAGGCGCTCAATCATCTCGATCATGTACAGTACATGATCAGTGACTGAGGCCCCATCCCTCATCCGAGCATTGAAAATAGCACAACTAGTTTTGTGCCTTTCAACGTCGTCAGGCGTGCCAAAGGAGTCGTTCAACATTTGAAGCATCTCCTGTGGCTGGGCGTTCTCAAACCTGCGGTTGAACTCGTCATTCATTGCTGCCAGCATAATACATCGGACGGTGGTGCAGTCATTGAGCCACTTCTGGTAAGTATCTCGGATCGCCTTACTAGCATTCGGAGCTGACTCCTCAGGTGCTAGATCCGTTACTACATAAAAGATCCGCTCATTCTCAAGGACGATTTTCAATTTTCGATACTAGCTATCGAAATTAGGTCCCATGAGCTTATCATTATCTAATAATAATCGGAGCGACAGGGTAGTGGCCATAGCTGTATAAAGAAAAATCAGACCTCTATTAGTATATAAATTAATATTAAAGACTTGAACTTTAGTCTAAAGTTTTTCCCAATATTTTTACGAACTGGTAGCCTCAACCTCCAATTCAAGGAATTACTTTAATTCCTTAATGGGTACTAGAATCCACACAGACTACACACGAGCCCATCTTTGGTTGGTCAACCCATGTGCATTTATGGGTAGGTTCTTAACCAGTTGTTTCTCTAAACAACTTCTAGTAATTGATTTTGTCCCAGAACCTAATCAGTAGGCTTTGGCCTCCACTGAAAAGATCTGGTTAGGTCCAACCATTAACATGACTTAATTTGGTGAATCAGACCAATAAATGATCAGGCCCGACTTTGGCCGGCCAACCTAACCACCATCAGAAAGACTCAACCAAATTATCAGATTATGAATGATAATTTCATTAGCCAATGAGCACCAGGCCTTTGGACCTCCAATGATCATTGAACTAATGACTCATTATCACTCACTTAATGGGAGGCATTGACTTAGTTATCATTATAACTTAATCATTTTAGGGACCTAATAATTTTTGAAGATTTTATTAAAGGATAGTAGAGAAGAAATCATCCAGCCAATTTCAATCCTCCCACTGACTTCACCAAGTCAGATTAAAAAGGATTTAATTAAAGCTGGCATTAGAGCACCTAAATCAGTCACACTGATTTACCTAATGACATGGGTGAGCTCTAATCACCAAGTGATCTAATCAAAATCTAACTTACCAGATTGGCCAGGTAAGTGAGATCAGTGGTGGGGATTTGTCATTAACTCGTCAATGATCGAATCAATGCGAGTAGCTCCCGCTTAACAACCACTGGTCAAAACTGCCGAACTTACCTTAGACACCAACCGGTTCATTAGTTTTAATTTTGATCAACTTAGTAAATAGGGCTCCATCGCGTAGCCATGAATTAAGTCCATCTTGATCTAGTTAAAGACATGGACCCATTCAACTACAACTATTGAAGTTGAGTCTAGAGTATCCTTGACCTAATCTAATTCAACTTTTGATTAGATTTGACCAATTACTCCATTTAGTCTATTTTTTAAGCTAACCTTAGGTCTAACCCAATTATGGACCTAATTCATCTAACCCATTGACCCACAAGTTTATGCAATTGTCTTAGGTCTTAATTCACAATTCTAGACCTACTAGACAACACTTAATTCTTTTAATTAAGTACTTGGGCTGATGGGTCAGGGTTTGGCATTTCGAAAATAATTTTAAATTTTGAAAGATTTTATTTTCTGTTCACCAAATGTGTTGACTTATTTCACAAACGGGTCAGCACATTTCATAAACAGCAATCCTATTGCTCATTTCATAACAGAAAATAACTCAAAATAAATCATGAATTTTTTTTAGATCTAATCTAACACATTCATGATAAATTTTATAATTAAGTCTTTCGCTGCTTCATCGGCATGGAATATAATTGCATCGGCACCCCTACCGTCATAGGAGACCCCATCGAATGGGAAGAGAGGGCCTTTAAACTCTACTTTTCTCCTATGATCGGACGGCCATGGCAACCAACCCAATTAGATTACTTGCTACTTGGATCAAGTATATCTAAATATACCAATTTTAAAATTTAAATTTTGAATTTTAAATTTTAAATTTCAAATTTCAAATTTGAGATTTCAAACAAATTTTAAATTTTGAATTTTCAATCTTTGAATTTTAAATTTTGAATTTTGAATTTAAAATTTTGAATTTCAAATTTAAACTTATAGATTACACCTTAATCTACGCATGCATATGTATATCATATTCTAGAACCTTGCTCTGATACCATTTGAAGCGAAAATTCAGTGCAGGGGCAAAATGATAATTTTAAAACTTTTTCAAAATTACTATTTTACAGTGAAATTATTAATTAATCTCATTAATTAATACTAATTAACCCTATACTAGGATCTAAATATGATACAACAGCATGCATTTAAATTTGAAATTCAAATTTGAAACAGTAAACTTTTTACTATATAGTGTTCAGAACACATCACCTTTTGCGGGTAGTCGATCACCGCAATCTGATCACCATCGGAGGGGCTCTGATCGTCACATCGCAGCTACACTAGTGTCTGGCCTTTGCGGATCGTCCACACAAAGCTCCCGTCTGATCGGCTCCTCACGAATGCTAGTTCGTGATTTCACCTTTTTGATGGCTGATGTTGATCAAACTCCTTCGATCGATGTGTGCCGACTCCTCGGATACTCCAGATCGTCTGCACGATTGGTTGAGAGGCTGATGGATCTCTCTCTGAAATTTGGTGGACTCACGACACTCATGGCACACCAATCTCACTTTTGAACCTTAGGTAGAAACCTTAGGGTACACACCAAAAATCCTGCACCCACTTCTCTCTCCTTTTTCTCTCCTCTCGATAAATTTTGAACACTTCAAAATTTTTCAGAACCTTCCCACGCCCCTTATCTCTTCTTTCTTTCATTGCCCACGCCCCCTCCCTTTCTCATTTTATAAAACATCGCAAGAGATGTTGAAAGCGTGTGAGTGGATAAGAAGAGGTGGTTGCTCACTTGAATTCAAATCGAATTTGAATTCAAGTGCCAACCAATCTTATCCTCATCCATTTGTGCGAGAAAGAAGAGATGGCGTGGCCTTTTTTTTTCTTTTTTTTTTGTGCATGAAGACTTTCATGAGAAATCATTTCTCGTGTGGAATATGGAGCGCACAAAAGAGGATAAGCTCGCGCATGGTTATTTGGTTATCCATTCAAATTCAAAACCCCTTTGAATTTGGATGGGTAACAAACCAAGTTAATCCAAATAATTGGCGCACAAAAACATGGGCGTGAGATAGCTTTGCGTGGGAGAAAATTCACGAGAAAATTTCTTCTCGTGAATTCAAATGGGCGCAAGGAAGTTGGGTGGCGCAGGGAATTTAAAACAAGGTGGTTTGATTCAAATTGAGCCAACCTAATTAAAATAGGTTAAGCACAATTAGACCAGATTAAACCCAACACAATTAGGCTTAATTAGGCTCAATAAAATTCTAATCAAATCAGGAATTAACTAAACCTAATCTCTGATCAAATCAGAGATTAAGCCACCTTAGCGATTAGATCAACACTTAACCTAATTGGGTCAATCCAAACTGAATCCAATTCAATTGGACTTGATCTAAAAATAATTACTCAATCAAATTGAGTTAATTAGCGATCAAACCACTCATTAAACCTCTCATAAATATTGAGTCCAAATCAGATGGGCAATTAGGCATCAGAGACCATCGATATGAAATCCTGATCAAAGAGTTCAAATTTCAAATTTAAAATTTGAAATTCAAAATTTTGACCCCGGTACCCAAAATGTGTGGAACTCATGATCAGAGAATCCTAATTCTCAATCATAGAGTCCCAGACATATAAGACTCATAATCAGCCATCAGATCAGAAAGGAACCTCTAATATGTGTGACCCCACAGGTTCGAACCTAAGCCGGTAGCACAGGAACCAATTCCTGTACTAATCGAAGTGACCATCTAGCAATGGTACCCGATGATCGGATAGGTCGAATAGTCGCAATCGCAACATTCAGAACCTACGTGAATATGGTTATCTTTTAATTCATCCCTTTTGACCCCTGTGTTTAGGACGACTCAGGGTTAAACTGTCAACCCTGATGAGATCATCCGAATCGTACTCAACTCAATTAGTCCTGTGACTCCTCACTAGGACTATCCTGGTCAAGGTTTTGCTAAATTGAAATATGACTGTATACAGCTCCTAAACTGGGTGGTCAATCCCATCTTGACACACGCACCGACAAGTCAAGTATTTGACTACACCCAGCAGCCTTCCATCACTGAATTAAAAATTCAGGTAGTCCAGTGCCTAAGTGCAGTGACTTGCTTGCAAGTCACCGCGACGGTCTCAGGTCGGAGGGACATTTATACCCATATCCCATCAGAGCAAATCTTGATAGCAGAAATAGCTCCGGAGTCGGTCACGTTCAGTGCAGATATACCATTACATCTCACATGTATGCCATACCAGTGTCTCCACACTCCTTGATTTTGAGGACAACCAACCCATATGGCACACAACGACCTATGCTCGATAAACGTTGTTGTCCTTGGTAACAACGTATCATTTGATCGCGAACAGGTTTAAGGACTAAGCGATAAATCCTCCTTTGTCGAGTCTAAATAGTCCTAAGGACTTCATCACAACACAGGAGTTCATTAGAAGATGAAATATTTGATAAAAAATATCAAAATAATTTTATTTATTTATATTCATTCTAATACAAAAGAGCACAACGTCAACAGACTGACGATTGGCTTTGGGACACTATTCCCAACAAGTATCTTATGGGACTGCATGGAATTTGGGTCACGTTTGGTACACTGGAATAGAATTAGGTAAGAATGAAATGAGATAAGGAATAGAATGGAATTGAACGAGGAATGGAATCAGCATTTTCATTTCTTTGTTTGGTTGTACTGGTAGAGTTATATAAGAATTTGCATTCCTTTGTTTGGAGGATGAGTAGGAGGGGATGGCGACGGGGGGTGTGGCACGGAGAAGCCATGGGCGGTGGGGGGTGGTGGCATGGGAAGCTACGGGTGCCACCAAAGGCAGAGAGGCACAGGAGGGGAGGGTGTGGGGATGGGGAAGTGGGGGGATGGCGGCGGCACCGTGGGTGAGGGAGGTGGGCACAGTGGTGGAGCCACGTAGGCGGGAGGAGGGGTGGGGGGCGCAGGGCACACTGTGGCAGAGAAGATGGGAGGAGGGTTGGCACGAGAGCCGGTGAGGGGGGAGGAGAGGGAAGATCGATGGGAGGGATGGCATGAGCGCCCGGGGGGGAAAAGTGGGGTGGGGCACAACGTGGAGGTCCGGGGGGTGGGGGCGGCACGAGCGCCAGTGAGAGGAGGGAAGACCGTCGGGGGGGGGGTGGCACGAGGCCTTGGAGGGGAGGGGGGCACGGCATGAGCATGGGAGGGGTGGGGGGGGGAGAGGGTATTTTAGAAAAAAATACTTCATTCCGTAGAATGGAATACCATTTCTTAGGCTCCTCAATAGGATAGATTTTCATTCCATGGAATGGATTGAGCATTCCTCAGGAATGGACATTCCAGCCCACGAAGCCCTACCAAATAGTAAAATTGGAATCAAAAGGTGGAATGGTGATTTCATTCCATTCTAGGAACCAAACGTGACCTTAAGGGTTATCTATATACTAGGAGCATTAGTTCAAAAAATAGAGACACCTTACTATTTCCAGCTACATAATCCTAAAAATGTTAGAGAATGATGCTTAATTTTGTTCCTATACTAGTTTGAAACTAATTCATTGCAAAGTTGGAAGCCAGGCATCAAAATTGTGTGATGCAAGGAGAAATAGCTCTTATTAGAATTTTGCTGTAGAAAGATGACTTTTTAGATTTTGTTTGAAACAAGGACATGATTGTGACAGTAATAAAATTTCAATCATCACTGTTGTGGTATAGGTGGAAAAGATATCTTTAGCCCTACATCAGTTTTGAGTTAAGAAGGAGTATGACTTATATAGATTGGAATCTTCTCTCCACGTGAGACACCTTTTAAAGGGTAAAACCATATAGCCCTGTGCAATAGTGCCAGAGGTCAAAGTGAACAATACCTCATATATACAGACACGGAGTTAATCCAACTATCTGAGCTATTCAAACCCTTGACTCTTGATCGCAACATTGGTGCCATCAGTGGGAAGAGCTTTATACTCACATGCACATACTCTTTCTTGACTGGAAGACTATGTTGTAGTATAGATGAAAAGGACATCTTTAGTCGCATATTGGTTATGAGTCAAGAGAGAGTATAGCTTATATGAATTAGAACATTCTCTTCCATATGAGGTGCTTTTTAAAGAACAAAACTATGTGGCTCCGTGCAACAGTGCCAGAAGCCAAAGCAGATAAGACCTCACATATGCGGGTGCGGAGTCAATCCAACCATCCGAGCCATTCAACTCTTTGACTCTTGACCGCAACAATCATAGTTAAAAATATTTTATATTTTTGCAATCTCCTCACTCAATTTCAAATGAATACTGCATGGTACTGCAAAAATATTTCAATAATAGACTGACATCTTACCTAATGAACATCGTGTTTAAGTTGAGAAATGTCTACTTTGCAATGCCTTCTGTAGGGCTCGATATGCACCTGCATGTGTGCCAGATTAATGTCCAATTTTAAGACCACCTGCTTCTTCTTTTTTTATATATATATATTAAATCATCGAGATAATATGCTGACAACTTGGTCGTGAGAGTGACCTTTTTTTTTGTTCCATGGAAAAGAAGTAACTAGCTTATACCATGGTAATTTCTCAATCAGCACCTAAGCCCTTTCTCTTGAAAAGCAAAACCACCCTTGCTAAACATTGCACATCAATAGAAGTTAGCTATATCGAAAAATTACTTGGGTACAACAGATGGTGAAGTAAGAAATCTATTAAAGCCTTCCCAGGAGTTCAATCAACTCTGTCTGATTTCCTGGTCTCTGATATATTGTAGTTCAGGGTAAATTAATTACTCTTCTAAGAAATAACCAATAGGATGAAACAACGTAAGAATCCAAAGAAATTGAAAGCAAGCTTCCTTCCTAGTTTAGTTCATAGAGACACCCTTATTGTAAAGCTCAAATATATGTTGCATGGTGTATAGACTGTTTCTCAAGTCTCAAAAACTTCTTTATGTTGAGCAATGACAAGCCCTCTATTTTTGCCATGCCAAAACTCCTACTCCAATCGCTGGTCTCCACTTTAGAGACACCCTTCAACTCTTCTCCATCCACCACCTTCTTTACAACTCAATTCTGATCCAAAGTATACCTTTCAGGGTTTTGCCACGGTGCTTCAAAAGATATTTTAGTTTTTTTACTGTTTATGTATTTCTGACTGTTAGATTAAACATAGACCATTCGGATTTCAACCAACTAAATGTCCATATGTATGGCAGGTGGTAAATATGTCAAAGGTTAAGAGTATTTTAACATCGAATTGATGGCAATATTTATAATTAAATTAAATTTTTTTTTTCAAAAAGCCTTCTCCGGCCAATGAAGACGGAGAAGCCATAGATGGAGGAGCTGTGGTCACTGGTGGAGGAGTGACAGTAGGTGGAGGACCCGCAAGCATGCGAGGGGGTAGAAAAACTGTGGGTAACGGGACGGTGTGGATCGAGGACATGGAGGGTGACCGCAGGCGGGTGCCGATGGAGGGGTGACGCGAGCAGAGGACCCGCGGGCATGCAAGGGGGCGGAAGAGCTACAAGTGGTGGGGGGCGCATGGACCAAGGACGTGGGGAGGCGAATGACCCACAGGTGGCGACCGCAAGTGGGCAGAGGGGCAGACGACCTGCAAGGGGGTTGGAGGGGGGTGGGAGCAGGCAGAGGTGCAGACGACCCACGGGTGACTGTGGAGAGGAGGGGGTGACTGCAGGGAGGGGGGCACGGGGGTGAACGCAAGTCGGTGGGGGGCAGTGGGTGGACGACCCGTAGGTGGCTGCGGGGGGTGACTGCAGGCGGACAGGGGGATGGACGACCAATGGATGGCCATGGGGGATGTGGCAGTGGGATGTAGTGGCACGGATAAGCCATGGATATCGAGTGGGGGTGGTTGACCACGAGCGGAGGACCCGTGGGCATGTCGGAGGCAGACGATACGCAGGTGTCGAGGGAAAGGTGGAAGGGGGGAACGTGGGCGCGCATGGGGGGCAGGGATGTGGCAGAGGGGCTACGAGAAAGGAAGAAGAAAGGAACAAAAAAATATTATTTTTTTTAAAAAATAAAATATATAAAATCATAATATATCATATCTATAATATCTTTTATAATAAAATATTATAAAGGAGCACTACAGCAAAATTCTATCTTTTATCTATCATCTTAGACCAAATCATTAGCACATATCCTTCAATACTATTAAAGTACTTAATCGAACTCGGCTTCCCAGCATTCACTCCCATCTCTACCTCAGCATCATCATTCAAAAAAACCTCCCCATTGGCATGGCAGCTTTATCAAGCATGTCAAGAACCACTAAGAGCTTTAAATTATTAAGCAAGGGTGGAGCCAACAATGTCACAACTAAAAAAAATGTCAAGTTGTATCTTTCAAATGAAAGAATGATTGATGTTTTTTGACAACATCAACCTCTAAATTATGTCTTACGTAGATCTTAAAGTACTCCAAATTTTTCTTCTATTAGTCTGCATAGATCTTGAAGTGGTCATTGTGCAATCCAACGGTTGAAGCTACAAAAGAGGTGAATCATTCTTTCATACAAAAGATGCAACCAAACCCCCCGAACGATCAACTCTCAAATTCTAGTTGTTTTTCCAATACCAGTATAAGTCCATTTATGGAGCCCACCGAATACAACTTGAGTAGGTTGGAATGTTGGATTCAAGGGGTAGTCAGACCATATCTCCAAGGTGGTTAATAGTTTGCTCCATCCAAATCCAACCCGAACCTAAAGACAAAAGCTAATCATGCTGACCTAAAACATAATTGGAGGTCTAGTTTAACTTAGGTCAAGTCGCTGCCATGACGGTAGCCCAGTTAGAATGAGCTTTCGCTTCCACGCAAGTGACTCAGGTTCGAATCATGAATAAATGCCGGAGGGAAATGATGTATGGAGGATCCCTTTGGGTGTCAGTGTTAGAAGCGGCACTGATCTTCTGGTACTTTGATGGTACTTTCTAATGGAGAGGGGCTCCATTGGGTTCGTCCAACACCGCCCGCACCCCCCCCCCCCCCCCCCCCCCGCCATTTGTTATCCAAAAAAAAAAAAAAAAGAGGAGCTTAGGTCAAGTCAAGCCCAATTCGTTCAAGTTCAGCGTTGCAAATCATATGGTCTCGGTTCGAGCTTCTTTTTTTTTTTTTTTTTGGGTAATAGTCTGGGTTCGAGTTTGATCAGCCTAACCGACTCAAGTCACCGGTCGACTTAAAAAAGTTTGAGGCGGTTTCCGATCACAAAATCTGCATACCGCGACCAAACAGCTTCCATGCGCGTTCGAAGAGGTGGTTAAAAGAAAAAGTTTTTTTTTTTTCTAATCCATCGCGAAGCAGAAGCATCTCGAGAGCGAAGGGAAACCCTAGCAGAGAGGAGAGGAGCGCCATGGACGACGACTACCAAGGAATGGAGCGCTTCGGCATGGAGAACGACTTCGAGGGCGGCCAGTGGATCGATGGCGAGTTCTACTACCGCCGCCGGAAGGAGCGCGCCCCACAGACCCGCGACGACGCCATCTACGGCACCTTCGCCGTCGGCTCGTCGGACTCTGACTCCGACGGCGGTGGCAGCCGCCGCTCCCGGAAGCGCCGCCGCGGCGATCTCATCTCCAAGCCCGACCTCTCCAAGCCCGTCCACTTCGTCTCCACTGGCACCGTCATGCCCAGCCAGGAGATCGACCGGAATCTCGAGGAAGACGCCCACAATCCCCCCGCCGACAAGCCTAATCCTAGCCAGGGCCTGGGATATGGGCTAGGGTTCCGCGCCGATTCCAAGGATATGGAGAACGGCGCCGGTGAGGTCGAGGAGGAGGACGAGGACAATTTCCTCCCAACGGCGTTCGGGAGGAAGATCAAGGAAGGGGCTCAGCGGCGGCAGAAGGAAAAGGAGATGGAGAGGCAGAGGGAGAAAGAGGGTTCTAAATCGACGAGAAAATCCCTTGGGAGGAGGGATGTCACTGGCACAGAGGACATTGGTAAGTTTGAAAACCACACGAAGGGCATCGGAATGAAGCTTTTGAAGTTGATGGGTTACAAGGAAGGAAGCGGATTGGGGAAGAACAAGCAGGGAATTGTTGCTCCGATCGAGGCAAAGCTCCGGCCGAAGAACATGGGAATGGGGTTTAATGATTACAAAGAAGCGAAATTGCCAGTTTTGGAAGAAGCTGTGCCGCAGGAGAAGGCAGCAGCCAACTCTGTGGCTGTTGGTCGCTCCAGGGAGAAGAGGTGGTTGAAGCAGAAGCAAGGGAAGAACAAAGCTGAGATTTTGAGTGCCGAGGAGCTGCTGGCGAAGAAGCAGGAGCAGGGGATTGAGGTTGTCCAGAAGGTGCTTGATATGAGAGGCCCGCAGGTCAAGGTGCTGACGAGTTTGGAAAATTTGAATGCGGAGGAAGAGGCGAAGGAGAGCGAGGTGCCGATGCCTGAGCTTCAGTATAATGTGAGATTGATCGTGGATACTACCGAGGTCGACATACAGAGGCTTGACCGGGATTTGAGGAGGGAAAGGGAGAAAGTAGTGAGCTTGCAGAGGGAAAAGGAGAAGATTTTGAAGGAGGAGGCCCGGCAAAGGCAACAGCTTCAAGTGCTGGAGAGGATAGCTGGTGTGTTGGAGAAGGTGAGGGAGGAGAACGTTTCGGGAGCCTTGACGCTGGATTCATTACTGAAAACGTTCAGCGATCTCAAGGATCAGTATGAAGAGGATTACACGTTGTGCAACCTTTCATGCATTGCCTGTTCATTTGCATACCCGTTGCTGATCCGGGTGTTTCAGGGCTGGGAGCCGCTGCAGAACCCATCACATGGATGGAATCTCATGTCCTCTTGGAGGGATTTGTTGCAGGGGGATCAGCCATTTGATTATTCGGACAATGCATTGACCACTTCACCCTATGCCCAGCTGGTCAATGAGGTTGTTTTCCCTGCAGTGAGGATATCGGGAACCAACACTTGGCAGGCTAGGGACCCAGAGCCAATGCTTCGGTTCTTGGAGGCTTGGGAACGGCTGCTACCTCCAGTGGTTCTTCAATCCATTTTAGAGAATGTGGTCATGCCAAAACTGACAGCCGCTGTGGATTCATGGGATCCTCGCCGAGAGACTGTCCCCATCCATGTTTGGATACACCCATGGCTTCCACTGCTGGGACAGAGATTGGAAGCTCTCTATCACACGATACGCTACAAGCTGGGTAATGTTCTTCATGCGTGGCATGCAAGTGATGCATCAGCTTATGCTATTCTGTCTCCATGGAAGGATGTGTTTGATGCAGCTAGCTGGGAGCACCTTATTGTACGCTACATAGTACCGAAGTTGAAAATTGCATTGCAGGAATTTCAAATAAACCCTGCTAATCAGAGACTCGATCAGTTTAACTGGGTAATGATGTGGGCAGCTGCAATCCCGATTCACCATATGGTTCATTTGTTGGAGGTCGAATTTTTCAGCAAGTGGCAGCAGGTTCTATACCACTGGCTATGCTCGAATCCTGATTTTAATGAAGTTATGCAGTGGTATATAGGCTGGAAGGGGCTTTTCCCTCCGGAATTACTTGCCAATGAGCGGATTCGTGTTCTACTAAGTACGGGTTTAGACATGATGAACCAAGCAGTGGAGGGAATGGAGGTTGTGCAACCTGGTGCTCGAGAGAATGTGAGCTATTTAAGAGTGACAGAGAGGAGGCAATTCGAGGCCCAACAGCAAGCTGCAACATCTTCAAACATTCATGTGAACGGTGGAGGCAGTGCACCACCAGAAACAAGCTTTAAAGAATTTATTGAGGCTTATGCAATAGAGAAAGGGTTGATTTTTGTGCCAAAACCTGGTAGATCATACAATGGTCTTCCAGTCTATGGATTTGGCAACGTGAGCATTTGCATAGATTCTGTGAAACAACTGCTTTTTGCACAAGTACAGGAGGGTGAGAGGTGGAGTGCGGTCTCCCTCAATCAACTAATGGAGATGCATCGAATCACTGCTCGTCGTTGAAAGTAATTCTTTAACCCATTAGTATGCACTTAAGATCTTAATTTTCTGCTGTCTAGAAGCAGTTTTGGTTTATGTGATCTGTAAGGAGCCATGGGGGATTTGGGAGACTTTGCTTCATTTCTGTCACAACATGCTTCTTGATGTGTTCAATCATGGATTACATTGATTTTGGTGTCTTTCTACTTTTTATGTATCACTTTATGCTAATTTATCTGTAAGCCTAAATATCGGAATTAGCAATTAGTCTATTACGACAGAGAACAGGATTGATTTGCATCATGTTGCTTGTCGCTGAATAGTTCTAGATAAATATCAGAGCTATCCTTTGGGTCCGTTAGCTTCTTAGAATGCTTATCTGGTTGTTTTATTGTAGCTTTTTTTTTTTTCTGTACTTTGTATTTTCAATCTTAAAAATGGTCTTCTGTCCATGTGATCTTTAACATAGACACACACACACACACATATGTTGTCTGTCTCCTTGAGAATATTTTTTGTCATTAATAAATCATCTTTATGAGTAAACTTTGTATATCGATGTCCTGATATAGCAGTTAGCGCTTTGCAATCTCAAGCTAATTTCAATCTCAGTTGCTTTTACAATCTTGACATGTTTACATAAATCTTGACGTGCTTTTACAATCATATCCTGGCTCATTCCTGTTATTGGTTTCCATAAATTAAAAATAAACTCTTTTTTGGTACAAATTTATGTGTTCTTTCACCCCAGTCAAATCCTATCAAATGGAGAACGTGATCTGATCACAATCATGTTCAACATTATGGTATAAATATTGTCAATGGTAATTCCATTTTCAGCCTGTTCTGATCTCCGTTGCATCGCCATCTTAGTCTTAATCTTGGTGTTCTTTGACTGTAACACATCTTTTTTTATTGCTTGTATCCTATTCATAGCTGTATTTTGGTGATTGATTCTACATATCATAGTATTTATTTTTCATCGGACAAGACTGGTCAATGCTATAGTCTGGACGTTTGGTGTCAAATCTTTCTCACTGAATTACTTCAGCTGAGGCAACAGAGCCTTTTGTTGTCCATGGAATCATTTACTGAAGAAACTGAAAGTTTGATGTAACCATTCCAAAGGCTACAGTTGCAAAGCTTATGTAAGAAGCTGAAATTGTGATTGTGTGTTTGACTTCAGAGGTGATTTTCTTTGTGCCAGCTGCTCTGAATAAAAGTATCTCATTATGGTTAAAATGTCCTCCAGGTTGTACAACATCTCTTCAAACTCTTTTAAGTTTTTGGTTATATAAGATTAGAACAGAATCTTATTGCTGGATAAAATGCTCCAGCATCCAAATGAACACAACTTATTGACACATTGTCAGATGGGAAATTACGTTATATGCTATTACTATATGATATATACAATGGTTTACAAATTTATGATTATGTTTTACATTTTTGTAGTAATTATGTAAAAATATTAAGTTGCGGAGCTCATTATTTTGGTGCAAACTGCACTGATCTAGAAAATTTGTAAGAGCTTGCGAACTGTGTTCCCAGTCAATGTCTATAAGTCATCTCAAATCTTGTGTCTTATGATACTTAAACATGGGGTCCTTGAATGTAATTGGGAGCGTAATCAAATCTACCCAATATCTTAAAGTGATCTTATATTCGGGCTTTGAAGAACTGCTTTCATTTATATACATCTTCAAAGTTTTAAATATGTTGATTTTAGTAGAAAATCTACCAGATTAACTTATTTTTTAAATGGATCTGAGCTGTGTTTCTGGACATAATTCATTACGTTGTTGTCCTTATATCATCAAAGGCCTTTCTTTTCTGGTAGGAATAATTACTCAAGTGTATTTGTTATAAAATCTTCATCTCTCATTGAACAACTATATAGAAGGATGGGTGGATGGCATAAGAATCTATTTATGGAGAAGGTAACTACATTATGAAGTTCATACGAATATATAGTAACAATCAAAATACTCCTGCAACGCTGGGGAAGCAAAAAACACTAAAGTGATATGCAAATATATGCATAATTATTTTTGTACATATACCCCAATTATTTCTGTACATATACTCCAATACTTCATAATGGTTATTTAAGTTACATGTAAAGTTAATTAGTCTTTTTTAAATTTACCATAACAAGTAAAGATAAATTGATGTGAATGATATCAAATTTTTAAAATTAAAAAAAAAAAGAAGATGAAGGAAGAATTTGTACTAAGCATGTCTTTGTAAAACTTAAATAATGAGCTAAAGACTAAGTGATCATATCAATATTAAAAGGAAAAAGAGAATATCCTAATGTTAAATGGGAGTAAGATAAGGAGTGGTTTGAAACAGAGTAGAATCATAAGGATAAATAATTGAAAAATCGATCTGAAAACAAAAACAAAGACAATGGAATATTTGAGGAACAAATAAATGGTTTGCAAGAAGACTAAATAAATTAATATTCTTAACAGTATCAATGAAAGTATTTAATGAATCCAAATAAATAAAATTATCTTTTATTTTAGTAAGAAATTTAAAAGAAAAATCATTAGGAATGTCTAATCAGTGTTATATATTCATTGGGAAATATATTGGATTTATGATTGATACTAGCATTGGAAGCTTTGGACAAATAAATACATGGGAGTTGGGCATCAAAACAATCCAAACACTGACAGATAATAAAGTTTCTTTAAAACAAGGGTATTATAAGGGTGCTGTAAAATAATAAAAAATAACTAAAACTATAATAAAAATTATGAAAAAAATGCTGAATGCTGATTTGACAATAAACAAAAATAAAACATAACAAAATATTTATTGATTTAAATTGAAAATACTTGGCATTAATAAAAACTCTCTTGAGTGCTTAGGTTGGGAATCACCCACCTAACTTGCTAATATCTTCCACATGGAATCATTACCCAATATGGCAAATCTAATATATTTAGGTTGGGAAGCCTCTCTTGCCAAACTTGATATTGCAAACCTGACCAAGCAACATGATCTAATGCATGCATGCACATACTTGTATTCATAATTTAGAAGCTTTATATGGACATTCTTTAGAACAAGTAGTTTTCTAATTTCAAGAATCTAATCATGAAACTATGATCATCAAATGGACATAGAAATGTTGAAAACGAAATGCATAATGCTCATTTACTACCAAAAAATAATTTATAAGCTAATTGTATTAGAAATATCCTTAGTCCAAAATTTAGAAAAAATCTAAGACAGGGAAAAATGCAGTTCCTCTAACTCAAACTTGAGACGCTCCTTATCCTTGTTGAATATTACCTAACTAGAGTTTGAGGAATATGTAGTTTCAACTACATAAATACATGGAAATTGGGCATCCAGACGCTTACAAATAATTAATTTTCTTTTTCTAGGAAAAGGAGGTGATGTTTTTGCACAATGTTGTGGTAATCTGACACCACTAGTGCTTTATAAAGGTAATATAACATAAAAAAATTTACATAACTACAATGGAAAATATAATAAAATTCATAAATGAAAAATGAAAAAAAAAAAATATATATATATATATATATAGATTTAAGTTGGAAACTTTTTGTCTGAATAACAAACCCATTTGAGTGCTTAGATTCGTCCACCTACCTAACTTGCTACTATAATATGTTTAGCTCGAAGCCTCCTTAGCCAAACCTAATATTGGCAAACCTAACATATTCCGCATGATCTAGCTATTCACATGTATCATACACATGTATGTTTATTTTATAAGCTTTCTGTGGGTATCCTTTCAAGGTACTTTTTTCAAACTTCAAGATTCAGTTGATGAAATCATTATAAACAAATGGATGTCAAATATTGGAAAAGAAATGCATCATCCTCCTTTACTACCAAAAGAGAAAAATTATGAACTAAGGGCCTGTTTGGATGACTAGGTTGAAAATCCTGTGAGATTCGTGGATTGGGCCCATGCAACCAGCAAAATCATAAGGTTACTGGCTAGGCTAGGCCTATATTTATAAATATCCCGGGTCTTAGTGGGTCTTTTTTTCCTCCCAGCAGAATTTAGGCTGGCCCACTATAAAGATACTCTTGGGTAATTATGAATAGAGGTTTAGCCCAGCTTGTATTGCTGGTTATACTGGCCCAATCCATGAATCCCATGTGATTTTCAGTCCAATTATCCAAACAGGCCCTAATTATGTTAAGAATCTCCTAGTTCCAAAATTTAGAAGAAGGCTTAAAAAAAAAAAAGGAGAAGCAAACGCGATGCCTCTTTTAAACTTGAGACTTTTCGCATCTTTGTCGGTTTTACATAACTAAAATTCAAAGAATATATGGAAAAAGCCATCATTATGTGAAGAAAACCTTCTTAGCGCCCTTTCCACCTAATGTCATTGGAAAGAGAACCGGATTGCACGGCTTGCTTTTGGATGCTTTTTCTGGGCCCACTCCCTCAACCCCATTTTTGAATCTGATCGTAGACCCTTCTCTCGTCAAATCACTTTTTAATAAAAAAGACGGGGTTTATGCGACTTGTGCTTCTGATCTACGAGTACTGAACTATACAGCCAACAAGTCCATCACCATTCACCAAGAACTTGTTCCCATTTGAACATGATCTGTACAATCAGTTAGATCTTTTCTTACCTGCACCTTCTTGGAATGGTCTAGTATAAAGATGTCATATAATCTTTGATGGTCATTTTATTCTCATCTTGAACAGATCTGAGTTTCTGCTTTTGTCTACATCATTCAAGTTAGGGTTGAAATCTGATATATTCTTTCCAGATTGTTGCTATTATTTTATTTTCTGCACTCTTGTTCTTGTATTCTACAGTACTATTAGATTACAACCTGACTTTCTGTTTAATGCTGATATTGAATCATTCTAATTTGCCTTAAAACTTGTATTCTGGGGTTTCAAACATTTGTTACAGTCCTCTAATAGCAAGGGCAGGCTTAAATCTTCTTTTATTAGCCGGTAATCCTTTGATTTTACACTTCTTTCCTGCTTCCTGAATCTGGATAGCAAGAGTAAACCTGAGCCAAACCCTAAAATTTGCTTGCTTTTTAGGTCCACCATATATTTCGGGCCATCCATACTTAGTTCTGCATCACTTATGTAGGTCATGATGACTTCCCATGAATTCCGTATTTGTGAGGAACTTGGATGGTGAATCAGTCAAGAAAGTTTCAAAAATTTCTGCTTGCTGGTAAAGTAGTTTAGCTGGAGGATGGAAATCAAGATTAATATGTGTAAATCTTTACATATCATACTCTTTAATGGGTTACACAGCATACATGCAGATAACACGAACTTGCTCGTTTTCAACGTTTCATAGTTAAGTTTTTTATTCAGGTATAGAAGAGTGCTTTCTAATCTTAAAAGCATTACAACTTGTTTTGATGATAATCATAGGATGTAATTATAATTGTATCAAACATAACATTTGAAATTGTATATGTATGCCTTGTACATCATCTAGAAGCCTTATTCATGACGTTCTATTACAGAATCATACTATAGCCATTCACATTGGTAATGGTTCAGAATTCATCAACATGTTAGGGGCATAAATTCTCGATTGCTCAGTTGAATCATCAGAATATTTTGTTTTGATTGGATGATCAAGGTTAAAAGAAAAAGACCTTGTCCTAATATCTGCTTTGGTTGATGCTCATGCAACTTGCTCCTTGCTAAGCTCATAAATATGTTTGATAAGTTTGAACCAAAAAAAAAAAAAAAAATGGTGCTGCGGAATGGGAGGTAAAATATTGTGCCATCTCTAACTTATCCTAATTACACAGAGGAGATTGCAGGGTTTGGAGGTGGCAAAAACTCATAAAAAAAGACTGACGAAGCCTGATCCTGATGGAAGGTTGAACCATACAACAAGAAGATTATTTGAAGAAGATTGAGGAAGTTAATGGTTTTAAAGGAAACATGAGATTATCTGTTCATTCTTGATTTTCTTTAATTGTGTCATGGAAGATTTGGATGTCAGAAACCAAGAAAAGGAACTGATCAAGAAAGTGTTTGGTTAGGATGACAATTAATGATGTTCACACTTCACAGTTTGAGTGACATAAGAAGTAGGAGTGGTATCTGCAATAAGTTTTGATCAATAAATATGCCTAACAACATGATTTGCAGGGGTTGGTAAATAGTGATTCTTACTTCTGAGATTGAAGTGAATTGCTGGATCTCTAACCCTGTGTTTGGTTGGTGTCATGGGAGGGTAGATGGATGGAATTGGAAAGATGGATGGCCTCCATCCGCCATTTGGTTTAAAAAGTTACAGGAAGGATAGATGAAAAAAGAGGGATTGTCCATCCACCCTAGCTCATTAATTTGCATCCTCCTAAATTGAAAGGATGAAGGAAAGATGGATAGAACATTGAAGGATGGATTTTTGCATTGACAAAATTATCTCTCATTAATTTTTTTTTGATAAAATTATAATACCTCTTCACTTTTTTACTCATATTATTTATATATATTTGTATATATGCTATTAAACTTTATTAATCATTATTTTAATTTAGTATATAATTTTTATAATTATAATTAAATAATTAGATTATATTCTATTTTTCTATTTATATTTAGTATTTTTTAATTAACTATTTGTATAATATTAATTAACTATATAATATAAATTAATTAATTATTGATATAATTAATTTATTAATAATTAATTTATAAAATAATGTATTAAATTAAATATTTATATGATTTTTATATAATTATAGATTATATAGATTACAAGTTTATACATTGTTTACTTTTTTGGTATAAGTATTATAAATTGATAATAATAATATTTTTATCAAAGGATAGTTTAGTAAAAATGTTATATAAATAGCATCCATCCTTTCTCTTATTCCTTCTATACCAAATAGAGGAGGGAATCATTTTTATTCATTCTTCTATATTTCACCAAACATATAAGAAGATGGATGGATTTTCTATACATCCTTTGCTCCATCCATTTTTTCTCCTCCATTCATCTTTCCTTCAATCCATCCTTCGTACCAGATAGAGGGTAAGGGTTGATAGGCAATCAATAAATGCTTTTCATCAAAGGTTGGAGTTTAAATTGTTTCATGAACAAGATTGATATTATAGAGGATGATTCCAACATATGTTGTGGGTTCTGTGGAAGAAGTATAAGAAAAAAAATTCTCTAAACGATATCTTTAGATGATTTCTGTGTATTGAATAATTGCAGCTAAGAGGCTGGATATTAATTCTAAAATCCATATGATTTAGATAGGGCTGAAAATAGGTTGGATGAAGTCCATCCATATCCTGTTCCATGCCTGAATAGATTCTGATATAGGTGCAAATTTATACATGTGACCTGGATCCAGGTCCAGATATGGATCATGTTCTTATAATATTTTTGAATCCTGATATGGTTTTGGGTTTGGCTCCTTCCTTTATTCCTTGAATTTGCCTAGCCCTCTTTCTTTCTCACCTGCCTAGAGATGTCACCAGCTGTCAATGCCACAACTGATCCCACCACCATGCTTCCAAAACCCTGAACCAGTACCGAGCAGTAGAGCCTGCCAGTGCAACAAAGGGAAGGACGCAGGTTCACTAGTTGGGAGGAAAGTGCTTGGAGAGAGAGGATGAGGGAAGATAAAGGTGAAAGAGGAGATGTGGTATCAGGTTATGATGGACACCGTGATTTCAGCAGGAAAGCAAGATGGGTCAAAACTCAAAGTCAAACTTAAATTATGAGCAATATGAAGGTTTTGGAGGAGCTCATATGGATTAAGGGCAGGTTAAATTTTACAAAATATGCTACCTTCTCCATGATTCTAGTGCATACCTTGAAAAGTTGCTTTCAGGGATTAATATCTTCATTGGTTATTGCATTATTCTTTCTCATTTGTCAGGTTTGACCATCAGATATCTAAATATGTTTTCAATCAAATTTTCCATCGGCACTCCTTTAGATGATAATCAAAATGTCACAGAATTCCCATAGAATGGCCTTTTGAGTGAGATATTTGGCAACAGATGCTTCTGCTGGCACAAACCCTGCAGGGAAGGTGCTGGGGATCATTCTTAGAGGGGGGAAAAAAACATGGGGTTCCATGCCTTCATCTGTGTGTATCTTTCTTTTCGGTGGCTAATGGAAATCTTCTGTGACATTCTGAAATCTTGTATGTGGCTGCAGACAGTTGTAGTCTCTGCAATGGCATAGAACAACAGAGTGATTTCTTAGCTATTTCTTTTTTATTAATGATAATTCTAGTTATAATTTGATCTATCTCTGGTGTACAATACCAAAATAATAATTGATGTATTTTAGAAATTTTTTGATTTGACCTTGTAGGTTTTATTTGGCTTCTTGATGGTCTTGTTGATCTATGAGTAATGGTAACAGTGATGATGCCTAACTTGTTGAAAAGACATAGCTTGCAGCAGGAACCACGTAATTATGGATAAATTTACGAAGTTGAAGGACAAAAACAGCATGAAGCATACAGAGATGGCCTTGAAAATATAACTGGAAGCATAGCTTCATGTGATGCAAAATGTTAAGCTTCATATTTGGAATATTAATGGGAGGGTGGAAAACAATTTTTGATGCAGGAGTAAAGCAGTGTGAAAGATTTCCTTGCTTGAATGAGTCTTAGAGCCTGGTTGGCAGTAGGGTTGTATCAGTTTAGGAAGTCTATCATGCATACACAATGATCTGCATTAATGATGACTATGTTGTTGCATATTTATGTACTGGGCCTTTAGATTGAAAAAACAGAAAGAAGGTTTCTCTTGTTTGTTTGTTAGTTTTTGTCACCTACGCTCTTGCTGAGGTGTTCCATGATTGCAAATAGTGGAGACATCCTCTTTCTATAGCGGGTCATTAGTTTTAATAATTCTTATATTTTTGCAAATTTTTTTAAAAAAATGTTCTTCCTTTGTGACCTTGCTTTCATTTTTGCATGTCCTTTTTGTAGATCAAGTTGCATGATGTTTGTTGGTGATAAACCTAATAAGATGGTAAGCCTATTTTTGGTATAGGCTCAATCAGACATACTTTTGTTGAAACAACTCAGGTTTTCTCACTTCTGCACATAGTCCAGGTCATTCATGTTCAAATCCTGTCGGCGAGTTGAAAACAAGTTCCTTTTTATCTACACTAGATGAAAATTTAGGAGATTCCATGCATTTAACCAAGAAATCTTTCATGATGAAGCTATAATTTAGAACTTTTTGCAGCATGGACATGGTGATATTTCCTTCTCGTAACGACCTTTTCTCATCTCCGGCATTTTCCGTCTCTGTAACACATGGATGGAGGATGGTGCTTATTTCTGTTTCGCTGTCTTGCAGGATCTCTCACTTCTATCAGCCGGTTTACAAAATGCATTAGTAGCACAAAAATTCCTTCTGGAGCAGATACCTTGAAGAGAACGAAGACCCTTTCTGAATTGCAGCTTGACAAGTTTTACCATTGTTCGACTCCTGATAGTAATTGGAAGTCTCCTTAGGTTGATGACTGCAGTATGCAAAGATCATAAGTTACTCCTGGAATTCGTTCTGTGCATGTGGAAATTGGATGGCTGGACCAAACGTTGTAAATATATAGTTACAAAAAAAGGAGCCCTGCGGTTCTAGAGATGATCTAAACCCTTTTCAAATGTGATTGCATTTACGATGAGGAATTTGATGAGCAGGATTCTAACAATAGTTCCAGTATTGTACTTGGTACATATTGGTGTTTCCTCGCTGTTGCTTTAGTTGCAAACTGCAAACTAATTTGGTATTTGGAATGTCACATTAGTTTGGCCTGTGTTTGATAGGGTTTCAGAATTAAGAACCATCAGATTGTTAACACAAGTCCATTTGAAGTCAATTAACCAGAAGAATGCTTGATTTCTCCACTCGGAGCGACGCAGAAGTATGGACCAAATGCAAACTAGATTATATGGGCAATCATGTGCTAGGGGCTTGCATGTAGTCATGGTCCATGTCGAAGCTGCTGTAAGCATTAAGATTGCACCATTTTATTAAGTCAAATAAGTGCTTCCATATTAAAGAAGGTTTGGTGCGTTTGAGGATGTTCATAATTTGGGTTAGCAGTTATCAGTAATCATCTTTCGCTTGGGAGTTCCATATATAGAAAGTAAATTCATGATATGTTACGGAAAATTCTTCCTTTGAGAGATTTTTCAGGAAAATGGCTACTTTTTAGTAAATAGCAACATTGCAATTATTGTTACAATTAGTATATTAGCTTTTTTTTTTCTTTTTTTGCTTGTAATAAGTTGTTGACATGTCTTAAGCAATAAATAAGCAAATAGATGGGTAGATAAAATAAATAAAACAGCTTTCTCGCGTCGTAAGGACTCCCTCGTCAATGGCATTCATTTTGACCATTTTAGTTACTTGTGTCCATTGAATATTAGGTCCATTATCTAGATGATAATAAAGAATTTGCACAAAATGATCAAGATAGCTTATATCTTGGTTCATCTAAGGTTGCAAATGGGTTAGGTCGATCTATGATACAATCCGATCCGACTGACTTTAAAAGATCCATGAGGTCAGATCGAATTCTAAAATTAAATCCATTTCATTTGTAGAGTTGGATCTGGTTTATTGAGTTGGGGCCTGACTTGTTTGATTTTTAGATCAATTTCAGATCTTCTACTCTATAACCCGATCTAATCCGAACCCGCTATACTGTTAAAATTCGAACCCATTTGAGTCTCTAAGTTGTGATTTAAGACTTTTATGAGTAATATTCTTAATACAAAGATATGTTTTAAATTATCTTTATATCCTAATTTATTTTGAAAGCAATATTATTTATTGTCCATTTTGTGGTTAATAGTAGTTGGCTATATGGTAATTAAAATATAATGGTCTGCATCTGATCCGAACATGATTGGGACCCAATCCGAATATGAATTTTTCATATTGGGGATAGGTTGTACACGAACTTGACCCAATGTGAATGACTCATTGGATCAAACATATTGGCTGTGGACCAATTCGGCCCGATCCGATCTTCTGTTGGATTGGGTCTGGATTCAATATTAGTACCCGATCAAGAAATCAAATCAGATTGGGGTCACTCGTGATCATATATGATCTGACTCATTTGCACCCTAGGTTTGTCTGTACATTGCAAAAACATTAAGCAGAATTGGTTTAGTTTATGGTCACATCAGTTCAGTGAAATACCATATAGAGTTGACATAAGGGAAAATAGGTGCATGGAATATGCTGGTAGGGAATGATTCTGTGTATTAAGCACCCTAGAAAATAAACTCACACAAAGGTGTTTGAAGGGTAGAACCGACAAGCTATGGGCAATATTTTTAGGAAGCTGGAGCAGGTGGAGTCTAACATTTCAGACCTTGGGTTTGAAGAAGAACGGTTGGGCAACCTATTTGAGGGGGATCTATCAACTCTTCATGCAAATTTGTCCCCACATCATTCCTTATTGTGCTAACATGAGATCTTCTAAAGGCAAAAATCAAGGGTGGTGTGGATCTGAGAAGGTGATAACAACATAAAGTTCTCTTCCCAGTCCACAGCTATTCGAAGACACAGAAAAAATGGTCCATTACTAAAAGAATAATGGTATGGTAATTGATGATACCTAAATCATAAGAAGCGAATCTTTGAATTCTTCAAATCCAGATGGACCACTAATTCTAATAAGGGATCAAATTACTTCTTCGCTCCTCCAGACCAATCTCTTTGATATTCCAAAAATGCTTTTCTTTGGTGGAGGAAATTCTAAAAATGCTTTACTAGTGGATCAACTGACTAAAAGGAAATTGCAGGAACCATTAATTCCATGTTTGGTGACAAGGCAGTAGAAATGGATGGTCACCTCCATCTTCAACAAGTTCTGGTCGATCATGCATGAAGAGATTGTTCTTGCTATCAAGTAATTTTTCATGATGCCATCTATGCCTCAAGCTTGGAGGGACATCTTTATTACCCTAATTCCCAAAAACCCAATGTGCTTGGACCCACTTATTTTAGATCTATTGGTCTTTCCATCTTGTATAAGATTATTGCTACAATCATCGTGAGCAGGATGCAGCTAATGCTAAACTTCATTGATCAATTCAAAATAAGAGCATTTACCAAAGGCACATATACAATAATATATTTATTACTCCAGAATTTATGCATGACGTTGAGAAGGCCTCTACTTGGTAGAGTTGCATGGCCATAAAACTTGACATAGAACATGCTTAAGATCTTGTCGGATGGGACATCTTAACCTATGCCCTCAAGCAATTGGATTTTTATGATGATTGGATGAAGTGGAATTATAAGTGTGTATTGAACCCCTTCTTTGCAATTACGATCAAGGATACTCCCATTGAACAGTTTCCATTGCCTGTCGGATTTCTTATCTATTTATTGTCGATGAGTGTCTCTTCCTCATTTGTGCAATGAAATCAAATGTGGAGATACTTAAGGTGATTATGGAGAACTACTATTATGCATCTAGTCAACGAGTGAACCAATATAAGTAGGCTATTAGATTCAGCTCTAGTATTAATCTACCCACAAATCATGAGATCAAGAAAATCTTTAAGATATGATCAAATCATTGCAGCTTATGCCAGTATTTTATAGTTCCATTTTAGGAAGAAGATTGAGCAAGGCAGATGTAGCTCTTTGGAACAAAGCATCCATGATAGGTTGGAAATTAAATTTCTTTCCATGATAAGTAGGGTCACCTTTATTAAGATTGTGATATATACTTGCACTAGTTTATCCCATGGCTGGTACTATTATACCAAAATCCGTCATTGATGAGGTTGAGAAGTTTGAGAGCTATCTATAGATAAAATGGGGATGTCAAGAGAGTCCATCTACTTTCTTGAGATAAGTTTATCACTTATTAGAGTAAACCGACCGACATCCATAAACCGATCGATCTCTGATGTGCAAATCTTAAAATTTATAAATAAAATGCAAGCGCACGGTGTGCAGAGTAGCACGACCAGCGAGTATGGGTCGATCCCACAGAGACTTGGTTTAAAAACGATTTTCAAATCTATGCTCAAGCGAGCTTTAACAAAAATCGAAAGTCGAAAGTTGTTTGCTAAAGACAATAAGACTAAGGATCTAGGGTTTTTGAATCCACTAGATCTAGATTAGGGAATTCTACCTAGAATTTTTCTTATTGATCCTAACGACTACTCCTCTTGTCTTTCCCAAGCATAGATTATGAAGGACTAAGGCCCAACGATAACCCATCAAGATTCTTTACATGAGAGTAGTAACTAGGATCCCTTAGGATTTTCTCCTCCTATGCACTGAATCAAGCATGAACTATGAAGGGACTCTGACCCAACTGTAGTTCATCAAAAATTCTTGGCAAAAGAGGAAGAAAAAGAAATCCTAAGAAAAAGAAATAACCCTATGTAAAATCCCTACTCATGATCTAGCTTCATCGCAAACCCTAGAAGGGATGCTTAGCTAGACATGATCTAAATCTACTTGCAAAATTTAAATGCAGAAAAATAAACTACCCTAATTTCATAAATTAAACTATCCTAATTGCATAAATTTAAACTGCATAATTTAAACTAACCTAATTGCATAAAATTAAATTGCATAAATTAAACTATCCTAATTGCAAGAAAAATAAATTGCATAATGTAAAGAGATGAAATTGCATAAAAATAAGATTTTATATAAAAAAAAAATTATTACAAAAATCTCAAAGCTCGAGGCTTGAGAAGAGAGCTAAAAACCCCACTATCTAGGGTTACAAGCTTGATCGGAAGGAAGAATATATAAAACAAGGGCCTTTGGGGCTTTTTATAGGCATTTGGGGGTTATAAGGTTTTCAAAACTTTAGATGTGGGACTAAGAGGTTTTAGAGGGTTGTTAGGGGGGTTTATGGTGCGCCGATGGGTCCATGGTCCATGCGCCTGTTGCTGTGGACCAGGCGGCTAACCAGATCACCAAATCAGTTGATTTTTGACCAATTTTGATCTGATTTGATTCGGGTTTGACCCAATTGAGTCTTCTTTCTTCATTCTTCAATTCCTGGGTCAATTTAACTCCGTTTTGCATAAAATTTATGCCGTTGGAATCTCTTTCCTTGTTCTTTCTATTGATGATCTCTTCTTCTGCAAAATATAATAACAAGTATCAATTTCTTAATAAAGTTAGATAATTTAGATATTAATTGATACTTTTTATGTCAATTTGTGACATAAATCACACCCCCCAACTTAATCATTGCTAGTCCCTTAGCAATGTACCAAAATAAGATCATATTCCAAAAAGATTCTTCCTTTGCAAATTAATTTAAGATCGAAATTTAAGAAGTTTTCTAGTATTACTAAGTAATGAGCTTCGAATTAGAATCGGTAGTCAGTCTACTTAGAAGCTTTCTTAGAGTACACTTAAAGTTTTATAGCACTTGTGTGAGTGATAACTAACTTAGTATTTCAGTATTAACTTGTACAGGCCAATTGTATCATTTTTCATAACTTAGTTCGATTAATTTTCTATACACCCCAGATTAAACAAAGAACTAAGGTAGCTTTCACACTGTTTTTTTTTTTTTTTGCTGAGCATCCTGGTCTTTCCACCACCGTTTGATGCGAATCTCAACACTTGACTTAGGTGAAGAGATCCGGTTACTAGGCTTAGGGCAATCCACATTTACTCTGTGTTTTGCATTTTATTTCAGGCAGGTAGCTCTTTCCTTAAATTCAAATTCTTCAATTGGGATGTAGAAAAAATTATCTAATTTAAATAATACTCAAATCCTTAATTGGCCTTACAATTAACACCTATTTTACCTTGTTAGTGTGCATGTGCAATTGGAAGTGCTAATAGTCTTTAAATGACCTAAGCCACCAAGAGTCTAACCAGCTAATCTTCTCCGTGACTCACTACATTAGCAAATACTTTCTAACTTACTCTTATTTCTTTTATAGATTAATTTATTTCATATATAAATATATATATTTTTTATTTTTTATTTTTTTACATAATATATTAAATGCAAGAAATAACTCATAGTGGAAGGAAAAGGAAATGATAACACCTGATTTTGTTCAAGCTCTCCCCTCAACTTGACCGACATTGTCCCCAATGGAGTTTATCTAATTTATTTGTCCTAAGCAAACTGAAAACAAAGAAAGTATTAGAAATTAAATAAGCTGGGTTGCCTTCCAGAAGCGCTAAGTTTTATGTCTTCAGTCAGACCAAACCTCGAAGCAACTTAATCAGAATAAGTTGGTTCATAAAGAACCATGGCATCTTCAACAGTCTTGACAGGTAATTCCAAGAATGGTTTTAATCGCTGACCATTAACTTTAAAGATAACACCATTACTTGGGTTTTCAATCTCAACAGCTCCGTGTGAAAAGACTTCCTTTACTAAAAATGGTCCTGTCCATCTAAACCTAAGCTTTCCTGGAAACAGATGTAATCTAGAGTTATATAAGAGCACCTTTTGTCCGATATTGAAAGTTTTTCTTATAATTGATTGATCATGAAATGCTTTGGTTCGTTCCTTGTATATCCTTGCATTTTCATAGGCTTCATTTCTAAGTTCTTCTAATTCATTCAATTGAAGCTTCCTATGGTTTCCAGCGTCGTTCAAATTTGTATTTAGTTGTTTGATGGCCCACATGGCTTTGTGTTCTATCTCAATAGGCAAGTGACATGGTTTACCAAACACAATCCTATAAGGAGACATTCCTAGATTGGTCTTGAAAGCGGTTCGGTATGCCCAAAGTGCATCAATTAATTTCAAAGACCAATCCTTTCTATTGGCACTAACAGTTTTTTCCAGGATCTGTTTGATTTGTCGGTTTGACACTTCAACTTGCCCACTAGTTTGAGGATGATATGGTGTGGCTAATTTATGGGTGACATTATACTTTTTCATCAATGTTGCAAAAGGTCGGTTACAAAAATGGGTTCCCCGATCACTAATGATTGCCCTAGGAATACCAAAATGGGAGAGAATATTTTTTTAAGAAACTTAATGACCATTTTGCTATCGGGTGTTCTACATGCAATTGCTTCTACCCACTTTGAAATATAATCAACTGCTACTAGAATATATTCATTTCCAAAGAAATTTGGAAATGGTCCCATGAAATCGATCCTCCAAACATCAAAAACTTCAACTACCAAGATTGGGTTGAGTGGCATCATGTGTCGCTTGGTGATTCGACCCATTTTCTGACATTGAGCACAACTTTTACAATATTCATGAGCATCTTAAACAAATTAGGCCAATAAAAACCACATTGGAGAACCTTAGCAGCAGTTTTCTTAGACGCGAAGTGACCCCCACATGCTTGATCATGACAAAAAGATAAAATATTCATGACTTCGTTATTTGGGATACACCTTCTAATAATTTGATCAGGACATTGTTTAAAAAGATAAGGATCATCCCAAATGAAATACTTCACTTGGGCAAAGAATTTATATTTATCCTGCTTAGTCCAATGAGAAGGTATCTTACCTATGGCTAAATAATTTACAATATCAGCAAACCAAGGTTCAGTAGACACAGACATGAGTTGCTCATCTGAGAAAGATTCATTGATGGGTGGTTCACTAGATGGTGCGACTGGAATTCGGGACAAATGATCTGCTACAATATTTTCAGTGCCTTTCTTGTCCCTAATTTCTAGGTCAAATTCTTGAAAGAGCAAAATCTATCTGATTAAGCGTGCCTTGGCATCCTTCTTTGCTAGGAGATGTCTAATGACTGAGTGATCGGTGTAAACAATGGTGTGGGTCCCAACCAAATAAGATCTAAATTTTTCTAAAGCAAAGACAACGGCAAGGAACTCCTTCTCAGTTGTGGTGTAGTTAAGCTGCGCATCATTTAAGGTTTTACTTGCATAATATATCACTCTAGGCAGCTTATTTATTCGTTGACCTAAGATTGCGCCCACAACATGATCGGACGCATCACACATTAATTCAAATGGTTCAGACCAGACAGGAGGATGAATGATTGGAGCTGATACAAGTGTATTTTTTAGAAATTCAAAGGATTCCAAGCACTCATGAGTAAATTCAAATTTGGTATCCTTTGCCAAAAGATTAGTCAGTGGACGTGCTATTTTGCTAAAGTTGGCAATAAACCTTCTATAGAATCCAGCATGACCTAAAAATGAACGTATTTCTTTCACAGATTTAGGTGGTGGAAGACTTGCAATTAGATCTATTTTGGCCTTGTCCACTTCAATCCCCTTTTTAGAAATGACATGGCCAAGAACTATTCCCTGTTTGACCATAAACTGACATTTTTCCCAGTTGAGAACTAGGTGCTTCTCCTTACATCGTTCTAGAACTAATTGCAGGTGATTCAAACACTCGGAGAAGGTTAGGCCAAAAACAGAAAAGTCATCCATAAAAATTTCTAGAAATCGTTCTATCATATCTGAAAACATGCTGATCATGCATCTCTGGAAGGTTGCCGGTGCATTACATAGTCCAAAGGGCATTCGTCTATAGACAAAAGTACCAAATGGACAGGTGAATGTAGTCTTTTCTTGATCTTCAGCGGCTATGGGGATCTGGTTGTAACCGGAGTATCCATCAAGAAAACAGTAAAACTCTTGTCCGGCTAGTCTTTCCAATATTTGATCAATAAATGGCAAAGGAAAGTGATCTTTTCTTGTCGCAGCATTCAACTTTCTATAGTCTATACAGACCCTCCATCCCGTTTGGGTCCTAGTTGGGATAAGTTCGTTTGCATCATTTTGGACCACTGTTACCCTAGATTTCTTGGGTACTACTTGAACTGGGCTTACCCAAGAGCTATCAGAAATAGGATAAATTATTCCACTATCTAGGAGTTTCAGAATCTCCTTTTTAACTACATCCTTCATAACTGGATTAAGCCTTCTTTGGGCTTCTCTTGTTGGTTTAGCCTCTTCCTCTAAGTATATTCTATGTTGAACTATAGAAGGGCTTATTCCTTTGATATCTGCTATGGTCCAACCTATTGCCTCTTGATTTGCTTTTAGAACTGACAATAACTCCTCCTCTTGCTTGGGATCTAGGTCTGATGCAATAATTACAGGCAAAGTTTTTTGGATCCTAGATATGCATACTTGAGATGTTCTGGGAGGGGCTTCAGTTCTAAAATGGGTGCTTCCTCTATCGATGGTTTAGGTGATGAGTTCACCATCTCAATGATTGGTTCAGTAGGAAGTGTCGATTCCTGATTAATCTGATTTTCTTTAAGTATTTCATTGACATCCTCAGACTCATGGATTAACCAAGGGTTAGACTCTAGGTCGACTTCATCATCACTAATGTCAATGGATTCATAAATACCATCTTGGACTACATTGACATCAGCATGAGAAGAGGATTCCTGTTCTAAGTTAAAAACATTAAGCTCAATGGTCATATTCCCAAAGGATAACTTCATTAGACCATTTCGACAATTGATTTCAGCATTGGCCGTAGCTAAGAATGGTCTTCCTAAAATGACAGGTATATGTCCTTTAGGATTCGCAACTGGCTCAGTCTCTAAAACAATAAAATCTACAGGAAAAATAAAATTTTCAACCTTTATCAGAACATCCTCGACCATTCCCTTAGGAATCCTGAGAGATCTATCGGCTAACTGTAATGTGATCCCAGTAGGTTAAGTTTTTCTAATCCTAGTTGTTCATACACCGAATATGGAAGGATATTTACACTAGCTCCTAGATCTAGCAAGGCCTTTTTTATATTGGTTTCTCCAATAACACAAGAAATTGTTGGAGCTCCAGGGTCCTTATATTTAATTGGCACATGGCTAGATAGGTATGAACTGACACTTGTAGCCAAAAATGCTTTCTTTGGTACATTAGTTGTCCTTTTCCTAGTGCAGAGATCTTTTAAAAATTTGGCATAAGTTGAAACCTGATGGATTATATCTAAAAGAGGAATATTAACTTGGACTTGTTTAAATACCTCTAAAATTTTGTCTAAATGTTCAGATTTATTGGATTTCAGTCTGTTTGGAAAAGGAGCTCTAGGACTTTTAAGTACTGGACTAGGTGAATTTTCAGTTTCTGGTGCTTGAGGTTGAAAGGTAGTAGTTTTAGAAGGTGACTCGGCAGATGAGTCATCTATATCATCAAGTGCAACTACCTTATTGTCTATTTGTTTTCCTGATCTTAAGGTATGAATGGCATTTACACCATTAACTTGGTTTCCTTGTTGGGGTCGTGGACCATTTTGGTTCCTAGGATTTGGCTCAAGTTGGCTAGGTAACCTACCATGTTCTCGTTCACTAATGGTCGAAGCCAGCTGACTTACTTGCATTTCCAGACGGGCTATAGCTTGGGTGTTATTATTTATGAGTTGACCCGTGGTTTGTATAAAGCTGGTATGTGTCTTCATCATGGCTTCTAGGCTTTTCTCTAAAGAGTAATTTTCTTGTCATTATCATGGAAGCCTGGCGGGTTGTTCATTACTAGGTTGGACCTTAGATTTTGCTGATTGAAATTTGGATTGCCTACATTAGGATTCTGGGACCATGAGAAATTCGGGTGATTCCTCCAACCTGGGTTATATGTGAGTGCATAAGGATTGTTCAATGGTCCTTGATAGGTGGCATTCACCTGTGCACACTCATTCGAGTAGGAACATTCTTCTAAGACATGGTCTGGTGCATTGCACCCTTTACACATGGGTGCAGATATTTGATTTACATTGGCTGGTCTCTGTAATTCTAAGGCTTCCAATCTACGTGTTAAGGTTGCAATCTTGGCCTCTAATGCTAGGGTTGGTTGAATTTGATGCATTCCTCCTCTTGAAGGTGTAGCTTTATCAGGTTCCCTAGTTGTTTCCCACTGTAAATTTTTTTCGGCTAGGTCTTCTAAGAATTGCCAAGCTTCAGTAGTTTCTTTGTCCATAAATTGCCTTGGCACATGGACTCTAGCATGGTTCTTGAGTTTGAATCTAACCCCTCATAGATGATCTGGCATAGTCTCCAAGTTTCTATTCCATGGTGTGGGCATTGGGTCAAAAGATTCTTGAAACGATCAAAGTACTTCCAAAATGATTCACCAGCTAGTTGGTAAAATTGATTTATTTCATTCCTAATCCTAGCTGTTTTATGATGGGAAAAATACTTTTTTAAAAATATTCTCACAAAGCCCTCCCAGATAGTGACAGAATAGTTTGGCAGACTATAAAGCCACTTCTTAGCATTGTCCTTAAGAGCAAAGTTGATTAATCTAAATTTGACCTCATCCTCTGTTAATTGCAGTTTCATGGTTGCACATACCTCCTCAAATTCTCTAATAAATATATAAGCATCCTCTAATCCTGTGAATTTTGGAAGCATATTTATGATTTGAGGTTTGATTTCAAAATTGTTAGCTGTGGGTTGTGGCAACCTGATACAAGATGGTTGGATGGAGCCAACTGGATAACACAAATCCTTAAGGGTCATGGGTTGGATTGGTTCAGCCATTGGAACAACAGGAATTGACTCAATTCTAACTAGACGACCCGACACTCTTCTCCACACACGAGGTGTACGGTTCTCGATGTTTATACAATTTTTTTTTTTTTTCAAACAAGTGAAACAATAAATTAAACTCAATCTATCCTAGGGTTAACCTAAATCTAGACAGCTCCTAACTTGTTCCAAGATGACCCTTCAAGCCTTCCAAGTGGAGATTGATCAACTAGTTAGCCAGGTAAGTATAAGAGGTGGGAGGTTCACTCATTGTTGCCTTTCTAGACACCAAACGAGTTGGCCAGGCCAGCAACTGAACCAATTTAACAAACCACCCTCAGGGACTTGCCTAGACACCAACTAATCAAACAACTCAAACTTGGTAGAACTCTTAGGGTTCCTTGTCCTATTGAGCTCGAATTCCTTAAGGTTGACGTCTAATTGATTTTAAGATTAAAGGTCTAGGTAATGCAATATGATGGAGATGATTTTTGGGCTAAGGAAGGGTAATAAATCCCCACCTTATCTTGTTAATGGGTTGATGCCCTTAGATTAATTATGAAAATGCAAATGCAAATAAACAAGATGACCAAGAATGTAAAAGATTTTAATTTAGAATTTTTTTTATTTTGATATTTTACTTCACGATTATGAAATATCTTTATTTTGTTTTATATATATATATATTTTTTATGATTAAGTAAATTCAAATGATTAGGTCTAAAGGAAAAGTAATTAACTAAAAATAATAAAAAAAAATTAGAAGCGTATCTGAGTTTTCCAGCAATCACCAACTAAATATAGAAACCTAAAGGAAAAAGAAAAAGAGTTATAAAGCACGAAGAACAAATATTTGAAAATAATTTAAAACGCCAAATCCCCGACAACGGCGCCAAAAACTTGATGTGCAAATCTTAAAATTTGTAAATAAAACCGCAAGCGCACGGTGTGCAGAGTAGCACGACCAGCGAGTACTGGTCGATCCCACAGAGACTTGGTTTAAAAATGATTTTCAAATCTATACTCAAGCGAGCTTTAACAAAAATCGAAAGTCGAAAGTTGTTTGCTAAAGACAATAAGACTAAGGATCTAGGTTTTTGAATCCACTAGATCTAGATTAGAGAATTCTACCTAGAATTTTTCTTATTGATCCTAACGACTACTCCTCATGTCTTTCCCAAGCATAGATTATGAAGGGACTAAGGCCCAACGATAACCCATCAAGATTCTTTACAGGGGAGTAGTAACTAGGATCCCTTAGGATTTTCTCCTCCTATGCACTGAATCAAGCATGAACTATGAAGGGACTCTGACCCAACTGTAGTTCATCAAAAATTCTTGGCAAAAGAGGAAGAAAAAGAAACCCTAAGAAAAAGAAATAACCCTATATAAAATCCCTACTCATGATCTAGCTTCATCGCAAACCCTAGAAGGGATGCTTAGCTAGACATGATCTAAATCTACTTGCAAAATTTAAATGCAGAAAAATAAACTACCCTAATTTCATAAATTAAACTATCCTAATTGCATAAATTTAAACTGCATAATTTAAACTAACCTAATTGCATAAAATTAAATTGCATAAATTAAACTATCCTAATTGCAAGAAAAATAAATTGCATAATGTAAAGAGATGAAATTGCATAAAAATAAGATTTTATATAAAAAAAAATTTATTACAAAAATTTCAAAGCTCGAAGCTTGAGAAGAGAGCTAAAAACCCCACTATCTAGGGTTACAAGCTTGATCGGAAGGAAGAATATATAAAACAAGGGCCTTTGGGGGCTTTTTATAGGCATTTGGGGGTTATAAGGTTTTCAAAACTTTAGATGTGGGACTAAGAGGTTTTAGAGGGTTGTTAGGGGGGTTTATGGTGCGTCGATGGGTCCATGGTCCATGCGCCTATTGCTGTGGACCAGGCGGCTAACCAGATCACCAAATCAGTTGATTTTTGATCAATTTTGATCTGATTTGATTCGGGTTTGACCCAATTGAGTCTTCTTTTTTCATTCTTCAATTCCTGGGTCAATTTAACTCCGTTTTGCATAAAATTTACGTCGTTGGAATCCTCTTTCCTTGTTCTTTCTATTGATGATCTCTTCTTCTGCAAAATATAATAACAAGTATCAATTTCTTAATAAAGTTAGATAATTTAGATATTAATTGATACTTTTTATGTCAATTTGTGACATAAATCAATCTCCGACACACACCAACCGATGTCCGACTCTGACCCACCAAATGAACAGACAATTCCGAAAATAATTACCGACTATATGCCGGTTGAGCAGGCGACGCTACTCTCGACTGACCAACCGAATATCCCTCATCGAATCAAGATCGATAGGCGGCTGATATTCGGACTCTACATATAATAAACTACTTTGACCGTCGATATTTCAAAGTTACTAACCGATAACCGACTCCTGACGCACAGTCGGTCGACTCATTCAAATATATCATAACCGTCACGGATGGTTACTCCACTGATACCATGGCGTAATCCATGGAGATTAATAACCTCTTACAAGATTACCGTCCTATGATTCTACGCCACTAAATGCGGGACCATATCCAACAGTTACGACGATCTACTTTATAAAAAGAGGGTAAGGCAATAAATTTCGGTAAGCTAATTTTGATACACTGAGCTCTGTCTCCATTTTCATACTACTGTTGCCCAGTCTTTCCCTCTAACTTTAGGCATCGGAGGGTCCCCATCGAAGACAACTCCGGTTAGTGCGGACTTCATTTTGTAGGTGCTCGTTCCCGACGAACAAGTGACGAGAGAATTGACAACAACAGATTGGCGCATCAGGTAGAGGAAAGACAGCGGCAAGAAGGAAACTTGCAATGACAAGAATTAGAGCTCAACGATCAACGATGATCGGCTTGGCGAGACACTCTTTCCGTCGGAAAGAGGCCTCTCCCCTGCCTTCGGTAGCAGAGTCCAGTTCTTCATGTCCCGTGGTTATCACAGACGCTCAGATTGCTGTGATCGTGCAACAAATGAACGTCCTCATGGAGGCAGTCAAAAGTCTCCAACAACAACAAACCCAACCACCGCAACTATCGGTAGAGCAACCGATGGCGCATTCAGCACCTTCCAAGCATAGCCGCCATCATCCGCAATGATCTTCGTCTCCTCCATCAGAGTGACGATCTCGGCTCTCTCAATAGGATGAGCAGTAGCACTCGTGGCACTCTCGATGCGCCACCCACCATTCACGGCAACCCTCTCTTTCCCAGTTAGATCGAGTAAGGAAGGAGAAGCGACCGCGAACATCATCTGCCTCTAATTCATCGAAAGGATCAACCTCTGGAGTTTTCCACCATCGGTGGCTTGAAGACTACGAACGTAAGTTTGAGAAAATCGACCGCCGACTCATCCAGCTTCAGACAGACGGTCAAAAATCGTCAAACGACTTTGATTTTCATACCGTCCAGCCTCTCTTCTGACTTATTTTGAACGAACCGATCCCGACTCGGTTCAAGATGCCGTATGTGGAGCCCTATGACGGTTCCACCGATCCAATCGATCACCTCGAGAGCTACAAGGCTCTTATGACAATCCAAGGAGCAACCGACGTCCTTCTGTGCATCGACTTCCCGGCTACACTTCGAAAAGTTGCTCGGGTCTGATACTCTGAGCTTCGATCGAAAAGTATCTACTCCTTCGAACAGCTGAAACATTCCTTCGTGGCCCATTTCAGCACCAGTCGGAGGCCGTCACGAACCTCGGATAGTCTCTTTTCGATCAAACAAGGAGAGACCGAAATAATCCAAGATTTTGTGGCTCGATTCAATGCGGCCACGCTTGAGGTCAAGGACCTCAACGAAGACATAGCCATATCGATGATGAAAAGAGAACCGAGGGGGTCCCAATTCACATACTCACTAGATAAAATCCTCCCTCGGATGTATGTTGAACTCTTAAAACATGCATACAAATATATGCACGCGGACGAAGGAGCTTCTGATCGATGCCAACAAAAAACAAAGGTCAGAAAAAAAAAGTAGAAGAAGAGTGGAGCTCCGATCGAAACAAGTAAGCCCCCATCCAATAAGCAAGCCCCACCCCGATGATGGAGTTCGAGGCCAACACATAATAAGTATAATTTCTATACCCCTCTCTCTACTCCTCGTGCACAGATTCTCATGGAGATCGAAGGTGCAGAATATCTACGACACCCTCCACCGATAAAAGTGAGGAACCGTGATCGAAGAAAGTATTGTCGGTTTCACTGAGACCACGATCACGACACCGAACAATGCATCCAGCTCAAGGATAAAATAGAAATCCTAATACAATGTGGCTACCTCGAGAAATATAGGAGGGAGCCGCCGACTCAACCCCTCTCGATTGACGATCCCAAACGATTGAGGAAGCTATGAATAACCAACCGATCATGGGAGCCATCAACATGATCACCAGACGGTTAGATCGGGGGGCAACTTCCGACGAGGAGTCGACGAAGTGACCAAGACTCTATGATGTAATAACCTTCTCAGAGGGAGATGCTCGGAGAATTCAAACTCTCCACGATGACACTGTTGTTGTTTCAACAACAATAGCGAATTATGATGTAAAAAAGATACTTATTGATAATGGAAGCTCAACTGATGCTCTGTTTTACTCGATCTTCTTTCGAATAAAATTATCGATTGATCAACTCAAAAAAATCTCGACACTGTTAGTCAGTTTCACTGGAGATGCGGTCATAGTGGAAGGAGAAATCACCCTCCCCCTAACCGCTGGGATTGAACCACAACAAAGCACCATCTTCATAATCTTTACGATCATCTAGTACCCTCAGCCTACAATGCCATACTCGAAAGATTCGGACTAAATATCCTGAGAGCGATAGTCTCGACATACCACCTGTTGGTCCGATTTTCGATCAAAAATGGTGTCGGAGAAATGCACGGAGATTAACAACTCGTCCGACACTATTTTACGATCTCCATCCAGAATAATAAACTAAAGGACTCCCTATCGGCCGACAAATTAGACCAAAAGGAGAACCAGAAAAGGGGTGAGCCAGTCGAACAATTGACTTCCATCCCGATAACAGAAAATCTTGAGCAAATGATCCGAATCGGATCACAATTATCCGACTCAGAGTGACAACAACTAATCCAATTGCTCAAAGCCAATGCCGACATCTTTGCTTGGTCGGCCATGGACATACCCAGTATTCCTTCGAAAATAATGACTCATCGGCTCAACATCAGTCCAAACGTCAAGCCAATGAGATAGAAAAAGTGATCTTTTGCCTCGGAAAGATAGAAAATCATCGATGAGAAAGTCGACAAACTACTCGCAGCGGGCTTCATCAGAGAAGCCACATATCCAGACTGGCTCACCAACGTAGTCATGGTTAAAAAGGCCAACAGAAAATGGAGGATCTGCATTGACTACACTGACCTGAATCGAGCCTGTCCGAAAAATAGCTTCCTACTGCCAAAGATCGACCAGCAGGGAGATGCAACATTAGGTCATCGACTACTGAGCTTCATGGATGCCTTTGCTGGATATAATCAAATCCACATGGCACCAGAGGATGAGGAACACACGGCTTTCGTGACCGACAATGACTTATACTGCTACAAAGTAATACCTTTCGATCTGAAAAATATCGGAGCCACCTATTAACAACTCGTTAACAAAATCTTCAAAGCACATACCGGACGAAATATGAAAGTGTATGTGAATGACATGCTGGTAAAAAGCACCCAGACTTCGAACCATATTCGAGATTTGGAAGAAGCTTTCAATATGCTCCGATGACACCAAATGAGGTTAAATCCGACCAAATGTGCATTCAGAGTGACCTCAGAGAAATTTCTTGGATTTCTTGTTTCGCAATAAGGAATCGAAGCCAACTCCAAAAAAATAAAAACTATCATCGACATGAAGCATCCAAAGACGAAGAAGGAGGTACAATAACTGAATGATAGAATCGTCGCACTCAGTTGATTTATCTCTAGGTCGGCTGAGAGGTGTCTACCATTTTTCAAGATTTTGAGGCAAATGAAGGACTTCTCCTGGTCAGATGAATGTCGACAAACCTTTGAAGACCTGAAGAAGTAGCTGGCTTCTCCACCTTTACTCATAAAATCAAAGGTCGGAGAAATACTATATCTTTACTTGGTGACATCGACAGAGGCGGTTAGTCGATACTTGTTCGAGAAGATGAAAATCAAATTCACCGATCCATCTACTATACTAGAAAAGTACTCCACAATGTCGAAGTTCGATATTCAAGAGTGAAGAAAATGATCTACGCTCTGATCATATCGGTGCAACAGCTTCGCTCTTACTTCTAGGCACACTCCATTGTGGTCCTTACCGATCAACCATTAAAAGTGATCTTGCACCGTCCTAACACATCGGGACGAATGGCGAAGTGGGCGGTAAACTAGGTGAAGTTGGCATACAATATCGACCACGATCGTCCATGAAGATATAAGTTCTAGCCGACTTCATCGTAGAATGCACAATAGCTAATAAAAAGTCAGAAGATGCAACTACGAAGGAGGCTGCAACCCTCGAGCCCGACCTAAGGTTGACATGGGTGCTACATATCGATGGGGTATCGAATGCTCAAGGCAGTGGAGCTGGCCTCATTCTCAGCAACTCAAAAGGGTAGTTACCGAGTACGCCCTTCGGTTCGACTTCAAAGCTTCAAATAATCAAGTCGAATACGAAGCACTCTTAGCCGGTTTGAAAATGACTAGGGAGCTCGAGATTGACAGTCTGAAAGTCTTCACCGACTTTCAACTGATCGTGGGACAAGTCAAAGATGAATTCGAAGCTCAGGATCCGATCATGGCAATATACCATCAAAAGGTGAAAGATCTCATGATGAATTTAAGATACTTTGAAATCTTCCACATATCCAGGATCAAGAATGCTCAGGCCGATGCACTTTCCAGACTGGCAACGACTGCTTACAGTTCACTGAGCCGAACATTTGTGGAGTGTCTTGAGCAATCGAGCATTGACAAAAATGAAAAAGTGTTGTAGCTAATAGCCAAACCTAGTTGGATGGATCCAATCATCCAGTATCTGTCGGACGGAGTCCTCCCTGAAGATCCTGTGAAAGCAAAATGAATCTGATGGGCAGCTTCCCAGTATGTGATGATGGATGGTCGTCTCTACAAAAGATCATTCTCTCTTCTCTTACTGAAGTGCTAGGACCGACCGATACTGACTATGCACTTAGGAAAGTACATTAAGAAATTTGTGGAAGCCACTTAGGGGCCAAGTCCCTAGTCTACAAGATTTTGTGACAAGATTACTATTGGCCCACTATAAAAAAAGATGCGGCTGACTTGGTCCGGAGGTGCGAACTATGCCAGAAGTAAGCCAACATACAGCATCAACCCGCCAGTCGGCTAACGTCCATTGTCGCACCCTGACTTTTCGCTCAGTGAGAAATCGACATACTCGATCTTTTTCTCCCGATGTCTGGCCAAAAAAAATTAATAGTGGTCACATCGACTATTTCATCAAGTGGGTAGAAGCCGAACCCTTAGCCCAAATCATCGAGTGCAAAATAGAAGACTTTGTCCAAAAATCCATCATCTACAGATTCAGACTGCTGCATGCCATCATCACCGACAACGGACAATAATTCGATGATTAGGACTTCAGAGAATTCTGTACGAAGTTTCATATTATACATAAGCTTACATCAGTCGGACACCTGCAATCAAACGTAGAGGTTGAGATGACCAACCGAACAATCTTGCACGAATTAAAGATCCGACTGAATGAGGCTAAAGGTCTTTGGGTCGAAGAGCTATATCCAGTCTTATGGGAGTATCGGATAACTCCCCGTATACCGACTGGAGAGTCTCCTTTCAACTTAGCTTACGGGACAAAGACGATGATCATACTGAAAATCAGATTACCATCGACAACAGTTGAGCAATACAATGAACCGAACAACTCCGAGTGTCGGAGAATCGACTTAGATCTCCTATCAGAACTCCGACACGAAGCTCAACTTTGTATGGCTATGTACTGACAGAAGATAGCTCAGTACTATAACACCAAAGTCAAGCCGAAAATTTTCCGACCAAGAGACTTAGTTCTAAGAAAAGCAAAAATTTCAAAACCTCTAGATCAAGGAAAGCTATCTCCGAACTGGAAAGGACCCTACAAGATATCAGAGACAAAAGATCGGGTGCCTATCGGCTCGAAATCTTGGAAGGTTCGGCTATTCTTCGAACATGAAATGCCGATAATCTAAAATTGTACTATCAGTAATCCTTGTACGCACTTGGAAATACAGTTCTGTTTCGAAATCGTAAACTAGACTTCTAATGAAATGTTGGTCCTCATTGTGGAGGTCAGATCATCGATGTCACGGCTTGGGGTCTGACTTTCCAAAGAAGTCAGAAACCTTTAGCCTGACCACCGACTACTTTCCGACTCTCCTGCAGAACTGACCTATCTACTTCAATGGGAAGCTATCATCGCCATGCAGATTTTCTTCACAAAAATCGCACCACCCTCATAGTCAGCTTTTCGTTCAAATGGCTAGCTAATTTGCCGACTTGGTATCAACTAAGAAAGGTAAAATACCAAAATGATCAAGGTCGGATTGAAATTATACCGATATGGCCATGGTCAGTTGAGAGATATTCGGCTTGCCACCATTTATCAAATAATACAACGTATAAATTCGATCAAGGTTCGGGTAATGGATATACGACTTACTATCGCTATTCTAACTAAATACATTGAAAACTACATGACTAGCAGATCTTACAATCTGCGAAATGATCGGATCTACGATCTACATTCGAAGATTATTCCACGGACAGACATCACAGACATTTCAGTAAATAAAAATTCTATCTTGAAGAAAAATATTTTCATTCATTATCAGAAAAAAAAGTATAAAATTGGATCGAAGTCCGATTACAACTTTCTTTACAAAAAAAAAGATACACCGACTAAGCTTCGTCATCATTCCTTTGTTCGGGAGTATCATCGCCAACTTGAATGATTTCGGGCCACATCGGTGCTTCACCCTATGTCGGAGCGATTTTTTCTTCATCAGCACCATCTTCTAATCTCGAAGGGACGATGCTGCTCAGATCGAGGTTCGAATATAACTTTTCGATCACATCACGACCGTCTTCATATCCGACACGGTACGAAGTGAAGCCACCTTCGAGGACCTCTTCCTTGAACTCTTTCGAGCCTCAAAAATCTTCGACTGCCCGACCCAGTGCTTCTTTTGCCGACTCTGCTTTTGTCTTTGCCAAATCAGTATCAGCTCGAGCAGATGACAATTCTTCTTCGACCAGTGTCAATCTTTTCAGGCTGGCCCGATGACGCCCACGTTCGACTTTGAGTTCTTCAATACACCCATCTCACTCTCGTCGAAGTCGGTGGAAAGAATGCCTCTTGCTCTTGACCTGCGCATCAAGAGCCGAAATAGTCTCGTGAGCCGATTTAAGTTTGGCCCCCGAGGATGCCAAGTCGTCGGTAAGTTTGAAATCTCCTCCTAAGTTTAGCTTTTCGCTCCACCGTCGATTTGAGTTGTTCAAGCGCAACCACCTTTTCGGCATCAGCGGCCGCCACCTTATTCTTCCATGCACTCTGAATGTCGACGAACTTTGTGTAGCCAGCCTCTAGATCGGACATGTCGTGGATCAACTGCAGACAAAGGATAAGTCAACTAAAAAAAAAGGGAGAAAAGAAGAGAGAAAAAGAAAGAAGGGTTTTACCGAAGAAACTTACCCTGATGATTATCAGGTAAAAAGACGAGAACATCTCGACCACTGATCACTTCCTCGGCGCTCCCGATTAACCAGAAGAAGGGTCGCCTGGCACAGTCATTTGGCCAATATAGAATTGATCAAAGCTGATTCACCCTCGGGCACTTGGAGGTCGAAGTGCACCGTGCGGCCTTCTGAGGCGGCTTCATCCGTCGATGCCACCGGAGCTTTCCCCCGATCTCTTGTCGGTGGTCCCATGTTCAAGAGCGAGGGGAAGCTCAAGCTTGACTGCTCCCCAGCTGAAGGAGCGACCGGTGCAGCCACAGATTGCTCGGGTTCTCCTACCTTGGCCCGAACCTCCTTGGATGGCGGGACCATCGATGTTGCTTCAGTGGTCCCCCTTACCGCCCTCTCCTCAGACGGTGCAGCAGGAAGCACTGCCAGAGCCGACAGCGCCAAGATAGGTTTGGAACCTAATACTGGAGGGATGTCGGGTTCCACAGCCGACGTCGAAATGTCGGCTGGAGCTAGTGCTTGATGCCTTTTCGGAAGACGCGAAGGCCTGGCCTTAGATGTGCCCTCTTTTTGGCAGCGTGTTGACGAATGTCAGTATCTGACACACATACTCTTTGCTGCATAGCTGCAATTACAATGGAGGTCAGTGTAAATTAGCAAGCAGGAAGAAAATCAAGAATAACCGACCAATTGTACTGTACTATACCTAGACGAGGAACCGAACTAAGGCCGGTGTCATAAAGAGCTTGTTCGGTTACAAGCTCTTTCTACTTTAGGACCGACATATTTCTCAGTCGATGAAAGTCCTCTTGATCATCAACCTCCACTCGGCTGTTGTCATTAGGACCAGTTCAGGGGTTGCCCCAACGAAAAAGAAAATCCCAGGGAAGAGAAGAAGAGGTGAAGAAAAATTGATTCTTCCATCCATGAATGGATGATGGAAGATCGATGATGAATGAAAGACCTTTCCAAAGGTTGAAGAACCACCACCCTCGGGCCTTTGGGTGAGATCAAAGGACAAAGAAAATCTAGAAAAGAGAAGGGCGAGGGACGGTCGACAACATCCGACACAATAAGGCAAAGTTGATTATCAGTTGGATCGAATTTGGCGCCAGCTGAGTCGGACAGAGTCCGTAGTAATCCAAGATATTTCGAACAAATTTTGAAATAAAAAATGAAAGACCCGTCCGAAGATCTTCGACGTAGAAGGCCACCTGACCTGATGGTGGGTTATTCACTCGACCATCGGCCCTAGGGGTGGAAAGTTGAATCTGCTCCGGGATGCAAAATTGCTCCCAGAGCCATTCAACATTCATTCCAAAAGTGAAGAAGCCTCCACGTCCGAACTTGATTGGGACTCATCAGTCAGATTCTTCGATTGATCTTCTTGAGAAGGAAAATCCTAGCCATGAACTGACTTTAAAGAAGATGAGAACTTCAAAGAAAAAAGATTTGAAAGAAAAGTTAACCTGAACTGGAGCAACAACCCTGGGTGTAGGGGCAACGATCCGACAGAGTCCCTGTACCAAAAGCAGAAAAAAGTGAAGATTTGACTGAGAGCGATCTTATATATAGGATCTATCAACGGTCGAGATGAAAGAGATCGAATCAAAAATCTATCGGATGATGACACGTGGCAATATCTAGGTTGACCATAGATCGAACGGTTCGATGCACCTGCTCCAGATTGAACCATGTCATCCCTATCCTTATGAACGTCTCCGACCCAATGGCATCCCGACATGTGGCGAAAATCTACATGCCATAATTAAATTCTGCGACGTCGGTTCACATCCCTGATACGATGTCTGACATCAGATCCTCCTACCGATACGACAGCTCGAAAGCAACAAAATGACTGTTCGACCGTACTCCAATGAAAGTGATGTCAGAGCCAAGATTCGACATGACAGACAACAACTCCTTTCGTCCAAGACGATTAACCACGTGACGACGCATGCGATGATTCACCATTAGACTCAGGCGTGGAGGGACAACTGTTGGAGTAAACCGACCGACTTTCATAAATCGATTGATCTCCGGCACACACCGACCGACGTCCGACTCTGACCCACTAAACGAACAGACAATCTTGAAAGCAATTACCAACTATATATCGACTGAGCAGGCCGATGCTACTCTCGACCGACCAACTGAACACCTCTCACCAAATCAAGATCGGTAGACGACTGATGTTCGGACTCTACAGATAATAAACTACTTCAATCGTCGGTATTTTAGAGTTACTAACCGATAACCGACTTCCGACGTACAGTCGATCGACTCATTCAAATATATCATAATCATCACAGACGGTTACTCCACTGATACCGCGACGTAATCCATGGGGATTAATAGCCCACTACAAGATTACCGCCCTGTGATTCTATGCCGCTAAATGCGGGACCATATCCGATAGTTACGACGATCTACTTTATAAAAAGGAGGTAAGGCAACAAGTTTCGGTAAGCTAATTTTGATGCATTGAGCTCTGTCTCTATTCTCATACTACTGTTATCCAGTCTCCCCATCTAACTTAGGCATGGGAGGGTCCCCACCAGAGATAACTCCGATCAGTGCGGACTTCATTTTGTAGGTGCTCATTTTCGACAAATAGACGATGTGGGGATTGGCAGCAACACCACCCTTCAAACGAAGATGGTTTAGATATTCTTTAGTTGGTAGGACTCGATCTTTAATGGCTAAGTATATAGCTTAACTTATTATGAAGCCCAATAAAATTTACAGTTCTTAGATAAGAGCTTCTTGGATAAGAGTAAAGTATGGCTCTTGGGCAGCATTTTTTTACTCCCTCAGCCACTTACAATAGCTCTCATAATTTGGAAAGTTATGCGTGCCCATACTCCGACTCTACTAGCAAATTTTAGATGGACAATTGGAGATAGCAAATCTATTAAGATGTTGAGTGACCTCCAGATAACCTCCATTCTATTATTCCCAATAGCTTGCCACTAAAAATCATAAGATGTCAGAGAATTTTGAAAATTAGTGACCTACCAATAGAAAGTAAAAGGAGATGGAATCCCTCTCTCATATTTCAGGTCTTTGATAAAAGCTTGGTTAATAGGGTGCTAGCAATAGTTGTACCAGTTTATGATATCCCAAATAAATTAGCATAGGGTCTCTCCAATTCTTTAGAATTAAAGCCAAGGATCTCTACAAGTTATATGGGGGAGGCCTTTTTCATCTATTTTGGATGTTGTTTGAGTGTAGATGATTGGTGTTCAAACTAGAGTTGCTTTATTTTTTTAGAAGTGGGTTGGAATCAGATTCTATGTTGACATGTACTAGCAACGAGGGCTAAATTTCTCCCTTTGTTGTAATTGCAACATATGAGTAGAGGAAACTAGGATTCGTGTTCTATTTCAATGCACAAGGTTGCTACAGGTATAGAGGCTCTATGATACTCCTTTAGTTATATTATCTTCCATCCAATTTGACATTTTTCTAATATATTTGAAGAAAGGCATAAGTAGGGTCTCACTCAGGATATAGGGGATTCATGCATCATACATTGTTTAACTTATTTGATTGGCTAGAAATTGAAATGCATTCTAAAGCAAGAATCAATCACCTAGAATCACGCTAAACGAAGGCATGAATCAATCACCTAGAATCTCGCTAAGGAGAGCATTAGTGCAAGCTGCCAAGATTCTTTACATAACTGCTATTGAAGATTCTTTGATGACTTGCAACAATTGGGACCCTACCTTGTAGGTTTTGCACTTTCTCAAATGATCTACATCACCTGAGGCCCCCCACCCCTAGTTACCTCAAGATTAAATTTAATTACAGTGTGTTAGAGGGTGGCAGAAAAGGTGATGTGGGCTCTGTAATTAGAGGCCCAAATTCATGCTTTGTGGTTGCGAGTGGATGCCATCTATATGAAACTACATACCTAGTAGTAGATTTAAGGAAGGTATGCGAGAAGAAATTATGCAAAGTCAATTCTTGAGGCTGATCACATTATCTTGAAGCATGATTCTACCATAGCAGTGAGGCGAGTGAGGAAGCAGTTTTACTCAACTAGAGTTCATACACTTTTGCTAAACATTTCAGGATCATCAGGAATCTCATTTTCTTTGATGTGATTCATGTCTAGCAGAAGAATGAATAGCATTGTAGATTGGATGGCATCATAGATCGTTAACTACTTCAAAAGTACTATCAGGAAGAACATCTCTACTATTTTTGCTCAACTTTAGGATATTCTGCTTTCTGATTCTTCTAGTTGCATATAAACTATAACTATATGATCCCACTCTATTTATATATATATATATATATATATATATATATATATAAACCTAGTTATTCTAATTTAGACTTAATCATATAAAAATCTTGAACTATCTGGGATTTTCAATTTCATCTTGGACTTTAATTTAATACGATCAGATCATCTAACTTTCGTATTAGTTCAATTTAAACTCTGGCTATGAATTCTATCTAGTTGCCATTATGGAATTGTCACATGATATCATATGACATGCTTATGTAATAGAAGGGGATGATGTAGATAAGATTTGATTCCTCATTTTTATCTTTTTTTTATTTAGAAACTTGAATTCTAATCTCCATCTAATTCCTGTTGATTGAATAGCGGTGACATGCATGAGAGTGGTGGTTTTTCTTTCAGTAAGAAGCAATGATGTATGGGGTGACTAGTCCTCCATTTCGGTAATGAAGATAATTTCTTCATTTTATATTAGGGCTTATCTTATAAGTCTTCAACTTAGATTTTTTTCATAATCCTTTCATCTGGGATTTCTCACTCCATAGGAAAAAGTAACAAAAAATTGACTTAACATCAAATATTGCTAGTAATTTTGAGAAGAAAGTAACCCAAAAAGTTTATTTTTGTTTTGTTTGTATGCAGTCCCAAAGATTCGTTAAAGCTTTGTTATGTAGAAGAATGTGGTCCCAAAAGTCTTTTTGTGATTTCAAAGCTTTATTATGTAGTAGAATGTGGTCTTAAAATATCATCTTTATGTGATCCCAAAGCTTTGATTTCTTGCAAAATACAATCCCAAGATGTCGTCTCCATATGGTCCTGAAGCTTTATGAAAGCTTTGTTATTTAATGGTAAGCATCATCGTCTCTCTACTACTCTCTTACTATAGCCATCTAGTTTTTTGAGAATAAAAGAGGCAAGATGCCGTCTTGATTTTATTAGTGGACATTTACAAGTGCATATTTATAAAAAAAATATATGGTCATTTTGATGGAAAAGTAGGCAAGAAATGTTACCTAGCTTTTATTAATAGATATTTACAAGTGATATTTACAAGGATACTAAGCAATATTGAAAATAGTTAAAATTATCATTAGAAGAAGGAAATAAATCAAACAACCAGTAGATAGTATTCATTGTGGCCATGTAGTTAACGAAACCCATTTCATTTTTAGCCTTATATTTTATTGTAGCAATATGGAGCACTTTATTGCAATAAGATAGGGTGTGTTATTGAAGCAAGATAAGCAAGAAAAAAATCATCTTACTTCATAAACCTAGACTTCGCTATTGATAGACTATCAGTTAACAGCTAATACTATTTAAAAAAAATTCTCTATGACTACTTCATAGATTTTGCTAATAGATTTCTCTTAATAATATTATTATTCCAAGTATAATTTTTTTGATATATTATGTGGAATGGACTCTATAACTATTGTTGTGCATCACTATTATCAAGTTTGTCAGTATGGATGGATGTACTAAGTATGTTGAAGTAGATATGGCTTATTATGATATCTGAGAAGTCATGGGTTATGGTGGAGAAGCTGTGTATGGATAAAGTTGTAAAGTTATTCTATAGGATGTATATTCCAAATAAAAATCAGAGAATGAGGCTTGTGTATGAAGATATTGGCTTGAAGAAATGATAAAGCTTGCATTGGATAAAAGAAAGAATTAAGAACCACTAAATAAAGCAATCATAGAGAGATCTCAGACTGAAATTCTTGCTAAAAGGATTACTGAGAAGCAAAATCAAGAAGTGGTGAGAAGCAAAGTGGTCAATAACAAGTAAGGGATAGACAAAGTATTAATGAAGGCTCACCGAATAAAGATAGCAAATGGTGAGAAGTAAAAAAAGTTAGAAGTAAAGAAAAAAAAAGATATCTAACAAACCTAGGGATCAATAAATTACTAAGAAACCTTCCAATGATGAAGAGTACATCCCATATAGTGATAGTGAAGAGGAAGAGTAATGCAGCTATTACATAGATATTGTGCTATTAAGTAATGATGAGAAGTTGATAGTTGTTAGTGACAAAGTGAAAGCAAAGAATCGAAATAATAATAAGAATGGTGAGGTGTAGAGGCAGCAACCATGCACTATTTGTGGGTGAGATTATAGGGCCAAGCTTTACTACTGCATTGGATGAACTTAAAGAGCAGACTAGCTACTACAATAAGTAACATGATTCTTCCAAATTTGATGCACATGAGTCAAGTCCTAAGTATGAGGTTTGTGAGCTTACGAAGAGAAAAAGATAGATTTATTTCAATCCTAAAATTAATATGTGGGATGTCAAATTTTATAAAGATAAGACATTCAATACCATAGTGTAATTCAAAGATGCTATGATCCAATATAGTGTACAATAAAGATGTGATATGAGGTTTATCAAGAATGATACTAGGAGAATAAAGGTAAAATATACATTCAATGATGGTTTATTTGAACTATGTTTTCATAGAAGAAAAGTATAGATATATTTTAAACTAAGACTTATGTTGGTCAACATAGATGTGTAAAAAGTGGTCAAATAACAGCTTGATGGATTGCAAGAAAATTTCAAGAGAGATTTATGGTATGTTCTGGTTACAAGTCTAAGGAGATAAAGTACAACATTAGGATAAAATTTAGAATAGATGTAAGTGTGACTAAATGTTAGAGGATAAGAAAAATGGCTTTTATTGGAGGATCTCATAATAAATATTATGGCAAACTATTTGATTATTATGAAGAGATCAGGAGCAATAAGGACACAACAGTAATCATGGAGATTGAGAGATCTATTGATGGATTACAATCCTAAAAGTTGTCTATAGATTTTGAAACTCTTAGAAAAGGCATTTTGGTGGTTTACAGACCATATTTGGACTTGATGGATGTTTTTGAATTGGGTTTGTAGGGGTGAATTTTTAGCTATCATTAGTAGAGATGTTAATAATTAAATATTCTTAATTATATGGGCTATAACTGAGGTAGAATATAAGAATTCTTGAAGTTTGTTCATTAGTCTCTTGGTTGAAGATCTAGGACTTGAAGATGTTCTAGGTTAGACAATTATTGGTGATAAAAAGAAGGTAAAATTCAGTGATTTGCTGCATGATCATTATACTTAACTTTTGATCATTATGCTTAACTTCTATTGCATGATCTATGAAGGGATTGATTCAATCAATCAATAATTTGCTACCACATGTTGAGTACAGACATTATGCAAAGTACATATATAGAAATTGGGGAAAGAAAGATAAATATGGAGTTTTAAAATTCACCTACTTTAAGGCTACCAGATATACAATAGAGCGAGGCTTTCTGGATGTACTAGATAAGTTGAAAGGGCTATCTGAAAAAGTATTGAAGGACTTCATAGATGTAAATCCAAGGAAGTTCGTCAAGGCCTTCTTCAATCCATTTCCAAATTATGATGTCATTGATAGCAAAATGTTCAAGATATTCAATGGTTGCATAATTCAAGGAAGGAAAAAGTCAATAATTGAGATACTTGAAGATATACAAAGGATATTAATGGGCCTGATGGTAAAGAAAAGAAAACATATTGAGAAGTGGCATTGAAGAATTTGCCCTCAAATTCAAGAGAAAATTAAGAGGAACAAGTAAGAGAGTAGATGGTGAGAGATAATTTATAATGGTGACAGAAAATATGAACTCATATGCAATGGACAATCATACGAAATAAGCTTGGTTTATAGGAGTTATGCATACAATGAATGAAATCTAACAGGCATATCGTATGGTCATACCATAACTGTAATATAGCATAAGCATGATACTATGGAGGATTATGTGATAGAGTATTATACCAAGTGTTGCCATAATGCTCCAAACCGAGGAGGGGTAGCTTAGTGGGTATCGATTCGAGAAGAAACTTAGTGGTTGGCGGTAATCCGAGAAGAATTGGATGCTTCTGGGACCTATAAAAAAAATTCGATCATCAGAGATTCTCTAGTGAAGGATCCTTCGATGCCTAAATTAGTCGGAGCTTTAAAAATAGTGAGAAAAAATTCTAGTAAGAGAGTAAATTCTAAGCTTAGAAAAAATTTATTGAAGGATCCTCTGTAGTCCCCTTTTATAGAAGAGAAAAGAGAGATACATTACCTCAATAATCAATAACTATAGTGGAGAATCTTGATCCACGATGAGTCATGGGTGATTAATGGCATTAAGTTATGCGCCACATTTTGTCGTAACCATCGAGAGCTTTGTTGAAATTGTTTGACATTTAAGGGACATGGGGCTAGCACACATTTTCTTTGTAATGGCTTAATGTCTAGAGACTTTCTGAAGTCGCCGGCCTGAGTCCAACCAAGAGGTCAGGAGTAGTATAATGTGGTTATTGACAGTTGGCCGAGGACTATGTCTCGGGATTAAGTTTGATGTGGTCGTTTGCTTCATCTTGGCTCTCGAAAATTCGAGTTAGATCTACAGTGATAAGGGCTCTCTCATAGAAGAGGCAGGATATCCAGATGATGCACACAACAAAGATCCATATTTGTGTAGAAAGAACAAGACATTCAGATGATGTTTGTTGTGGTTCACTTCTACTCATTGGGTGGTGGCTGATGAGTGTGTCCGACGTAAATTTTGAGGACAAAGGCTAAGATAGTATAACCCCATAACACCAAGGATACATAGAGAAGAAGTTATGAGTTTGTCCTTTAACCTATCAATAAGTAAAAGTTATAGTCTAGGATTGATGTTGAGACAATGCTACCTCCACCAATGAGAATAATGTAAGGCAGACCTAAAAAGAATAGAAGGAAGGACCCATACAAGGACTTCAATCACCCTCATAAGCTTTTGAGAGATGGAAGATAAATGACCTATCATGTATGCTTCCAAACAAGCCGTAACAAGTAAGGATGGTCATGATCCAATAGAAGTGATTCACCAACAATTTATCCGATACATGATCTATTACCAAGTAGACCTAGAGGCAGGCCATGTAAAAATCAAATTATGATAACAACTTCAATGCCTTTCTAAAATACTTTTTTACTTAGTGCATGGATGACAATGCTCACATTTCTTATGTTAGATTTTATCCACTGGAGCCATTATGAGAAGGTGACAAAGCTGCTAATAAGGAGAAAAAGAGGGCAATTGGAAACTACAGGAACTTCTGAGCAGTAGCATGCTAAAAGCTCTACTGTAATAAGAAAGAGGTCCAGACAGAAAAGCCTACCTGAGGGTTATAGGTATCGTTACTAATTATGTAATTCCACATAACTAATTTTAATATTGATTGCATTTACAAGGATCAAGTAGGGTGAGGCACTTGAGCAAAAGAAGTGTAAGTTAGATTACCATAAGTTCATTAAGAGCTTATGTAGATGCCAGAAGGAGAAAACATAACGAAGGGTCAACTTGGTCACTATCTGATCATCTCGAGACTCAAAGAAGCAAAGTTGGTAATGTTAGTTGATATGAATGTTGGATGCTTTTTGGGAAGTAGTCTGGATCTAGAATAATATTTTTGGTTAACATGATGAATGGATATTTTTTAGTTACTTGATGTGGATGTTACATTTTTTTTTTTCAGTTGCTATTAGTTGAAATAATATATTAAAGGTTTGATGTCTAGTTCTTATAAAATATATTTTTTTTAATATTTCAATATTCAGTCTATCGTACTTCAATGTTAAATATTCAGACAATATTAGTTTAGTATTTAGATAATGTAAACTTTAATGCGCATCCAATGTTAGTTCAATGCTTTTTATAAGTTCAATATGCAATTAACTTTTAGTTTGTAATTTGACTGTGGATGTTTGTTCTTTGGCACAATGTTCCAGGCATTGTGGTTGTAAATGTTTGTATTCTTATTTCATTATGCAGTCTTAGTACTAATGCTTATATCTATTTTCAATATTTCAATATCTATTGGAACTATTGGTTTTAGAGCATGTTTCAGATATTTACAAGAACCAGCATTGAAACAATCCATAAAATAGTTTCATATATGGCTAGATTGAAATTGTGCTATGAAACAAATCAAATGCTCCACATGGCTGCATTATGCTTGTTAACATTTCAAAAAGTTGTTGCTTCACTGTGGCTACATTATACTTGTTAACATTACCAAAGGTTTTTGTTTCACTGTATCTATGCTGTACTTATAAACATTAAAAATGGTTATTGCTTCACTATGGTTGTATCGTACTTGATAACATTATAAAGGATTGTTGCTTCACTGTGGCTGCATTATATTTATAAACATTACAAAGGGTTCTTGTTTCACTATGGCTGAATTGGATCCTTATTTTATCATATTTAACAATTTGCTTCTTATTGGTTAATGTTCGGATAATTTCCAGAGCATGCTCTACTTCTTCAAGTAGTAGATTTATAATATTTCAAGTTCACTAGCACTTATCCCAAGAAAGTTGTTCACCGTGCATATTCAACTTGTTCAAGCATGCTCACTGGCATGCGCTCATAAAGCTGATCTTTTTGTTCTTGAGTGTACATGTTTAAAAGAATGTATAACTATTCAAGTTTACAAATTGTGTTTATGCTAAAATTCCTTATTTTACACAATATATTATATTATAATAGTGATTGAGACAAGGGCTTTACAAATTATGTTCGATGTAAGTTCAGTTGTTTAGATAATAGCTTGCTATTGTCTATGATTTATAACTCTATAATATTGATTGTACATGCTTAACACGAGTTTTGAGTAGAGTTTTTCTTTACTTCATAAATTGTTCCTTGACTGTTTCAGACAACAACAATTTCAGTATATATAGTTTGATCTTAGTAGTGGCATAATCTGATTAACAACTTTATTAACAGAGTCCACTATTTCAAAAGTTTATGATACACAACTTAATTAATAGTAGAAACATTGAACTTGCTATCTAATATATGTATTATTTATGAATTAATCTATTTATAACATTGATCGAGCACAAGTTAGAATATATTGAACGTAAACAAGAGATGCCAATATTAAACAAAAGATATCACGTTCAATATTGTTGGTGCATAACATTTATTGTGAAGGTGATCCTAAAATCTTAATTTATTGACTTATGCTTTCTATCCCTATCACTTTTAAAATAATTACATAATCATATATATGGCAGTCACTCAAAACATAATCATCATTATTAATAGAATTCATAAAAATATGATTGCAATTATATATAGCTTCTTCCTTGCAACATGATTTTGCAAGCTCCTTCTTTAACTTGGCACATTTTGTTTCATCTTTATTGCCTCAACTTTGATGTTACTAGTCTCTCCTTTAAAAACCTCGACATCTTCTAACAAATCGATTGTCTCTCTTTTTTAATTTTGCCGCATGTTTTTTAAATCGAACTTTCTTCTCTATACTTTTCTAATGATAGTAGATAATTTTTCAAATCCCTTCTTCATCTTTTTTTCAAGAAAAGTTATTTTATTCGACCCTTTATTTTAGGATCCATTCATATGAAATGTCCATAATAGAATCATTCTACCACTAATAAATATCTATAAACATCATTATAATTAAACAACTCATGGCAGCACAAATTAACATTTGAAAAATTGAAAACATAAAATTAAGATATCGATTACACCAAGCTTATAATTTGGACAACCCTCAAATCTTCATTCAGGATTGCCATCGCTTTATAAAGTGCATATTTAGGTACAAGGCCACACCTGCACTGATTGAGATCTTCGTAGCTTTTAGTTGAGTCCATACTAGAGAGTGGAGATTCATGTGAAGACTTCATACTCTTCTAATTGCCATATCTTTCAATTCTTTCTTTTCTTTCTCACATTGCTGCATGTCTTGGCAACCGAACTTGACCTTCAATCATCAGATTGGAAAAAGGATGAATTTAGAAAGATAAAACCTAGCTAGAAGAGGAGAAAAAAAATACTAGAAGAAATATACCACTTTCTTTCTACATCATCTTTTTTTTCATACATGCATATATTTCTAAGGATAGTCTGATGGAATTAACAGCCGGAATTCAAATCAGACTAATTTGAAAGCTGTATAATTTAATTATACTAAATTAAAGTTAAGTATGGAATTGAAAATCTCGGAATAGCTCAAAATTTTTTATATTAAAAATTTTTTAATATAAATAAAAATATAAATTTAAACTAAATATTTTACTTATTTATTTTATTATAAATAATCTTGACCGACGAATGATTATGACATCCATCAAATTATTTTTTTGCTTCAGCGCAGCGACTCAGGCCCTCGGGATCCCAGATCATTGTACACCGCGTCGAATTCTGTATTTAAACCCTACCTCAGGCACCCTTTCCCGCGCCGCGATTTCCACTCCATTTTAAATCTCTACTCACCGAAGCTCGCATTCGGAAAACCTTCGATGTCTCTTAGGGTTTTGTAGGGCAGCCAAGGGGCTTCCTTTCCTTCCCTTGGCCGTCGAGGAACCGGCGTCGGAACCTAAGGTTTCGCTCGTAGTTCGGAATCTAGGGTTTCGATCTCTCGTTCTTCGTTCTTCTCCCACCAATGGAGGCGGTGGTGGTGGACGCCGGATCCAAGCTCCTTAAAGCTGGATTCGCCGCTCCGGATCAGGACCCTGCCTTGGTATTCCCTCTTTTCCCCTTCTCGTTTTTTGATTAGCCTCTCTTCCCTCTTCTCTTCGCTAAAACTTGCCCAAAATCCCTCCGTTCTGTTTGTTAAATTTGAATATCTTTTTTTGTGAATTTTTTTTTCTCAAATTCGTTCAACTTCTTTATCATTTTGCTTTTTTTGAGAAAAAGGGAAATGTTTCTAAATTATTTGGAAATTCTGTCACTTAAATCAGATTATTCCAACCAAAATGAAGCGTGTGGTGGAGGATGGAGAGCCGGCGGATAGTTCGGCGGTTGAGGAGGTGACGGTGGATCCGGTGGTGAGGGGTTTTATTAGAGACTGGGATGCGATGGAGGACTTGCTACGCCATGTTCTCTACACCAGCCTTGGATGGGAGGTTGGAGAAGAAGGGCAAATTCTGTTTACGGATCCACTTTCTACTCCGAAGGTTTGTGAATTGGGCACATATATATATAATAATTTGATGGTTAGTAGTTCCATCTGCACATTCTTGTGCAGCTAATCGACAGATGCTATAACTTTCTTTTTCAATTGCTTAAAAAAACAACATTTTATGTTAGTCTTATTGTAGAACCGTCAGTCCAACCTAGGGTTAAGCCATTTGGCTCAAAAGCTCGTGCTTTATAAGCTCTTGGCATGAACTGTTTCTGACAAGGAGAGATATCCTTTTGCCGATGTGCTTAAAGTCTCTATGACAGATTTTGTTTTGGGTTTCCAAATCAATATGTGCTTATATTTTGATCATGGGTGCTGGCTACCTCAAGATATATGCCAGTGTTAAGTATACTAAATAGACTTAGTTCTTCGGTGCATTCAGCAAACAATATTATATTCTTATGGTCAAACATCTTCTTCTTTTGTCAAATTTAGATCTCCTTCCCTGATTTAGTGGCATCTTCATATTACTTTTCTTTCCAAATAATATTGTCTCATCAAAGAATTTACCCCTAAGATTATTTGAAGCAAGGTTCACCGTCTTGAAATTGGACTCCCTACTGTTACCATCTTATTATGGTGTCACTACACAGTTCGGTATAGTACGGGGTGGTATGCTGTACCAGTACGATGCGGTATGCCCCATATCGGGCGGTATGACAAACCTTGATTTGAAGCTTCGTTATGTATGTTGAATCAAACAATCCCACCTCCATATTTTTCTTCTTGTATTTCTACTCTTATTCTTAGTTATTTTCCTCTTTCTTTATTCTTAATTTGAAAAGTCATAACCTTGTTCCAAGGGCTACATTAATATGGTATATTCTTCTCTCGATGATCAGTTACAATATTGACGTGGTCCAACAATATTTGCTTGGAACACCACAACCTAGAGATTTTAAAGCATGGGTTACTCAAAGAGAGGCTAGAGTGCCACGAGGCGATGTAGAGGTGATCTAATTACATCAACTAATTCATGCCTCAGAAAAATGATCTGTTGCTAATGTCACTTGTACAAGGAATCTATCTTTTGGCTTCCGAAGGAGAGGTTGGATACATGCAAATGATAGAATAGAGGCAATAGATATGGCATCTGAACGACCTTCTGTAGATATTTCTTTATTAATGATCCTATCACAAGTTGGCTAATTGACTTAGTGACCAACTAGCTGATGGTTCAACAATTGATGACACAAAGGTTGAGAATCCTATGATCGAGGATATATCCTTTAAAGGACTAGTCGAATCTTGAAAATCCTCTAAGAGAAGATCTTAAGATGATGCTAGATTGCCACTGATTTAGTTTTTCAGATTTATCTAGGAGATGTGAACTAAGAAAGCATATTAAGGAATCTTATTTAGTTCAGAGATTCTCAGAATTAGGTATTCGAATTTTAGTTGGTTAAGAAATCATCTTACGTAGCAAATCAATATTTTGTTTGACTTGAAGTCTTTTTCTTTTAGTTAAATCTGTATGAAACAAATCTGATTTTGATAATTGGTTAGGTTAGAAAGCTTTAAATCTATCAGAATTTTCTTTTTGTGTTACTAAAATATCTTTATGTGTAGGACTAGGGTAGATTTGAAACTTGTAATATGATAATTGTTTTTTGTATGAATTTACATCTTCTGATGATGCCGTACCACCTCCCTTTCTCTTCTTCTTCGTTGTGTTCTTATTCCAGGTCTTTGTCACTTTCTTTCATCTTAATTTGACATCCATTAACCTCGTCCTTGTGCCTATATTCAAAGAGGTGAAGCACTAAGTTTGCTTTCAGTTTAATTATTCTGGACCAGTTGAATTGATGCTGTCACTCAAATTAAAATCTGTATCTATGTGAAAATGAAGGCACATGAGCACAAGTAAACTCTTTGGCATGGCAAACTTTTCATTTTTTGTATATAGCTTAGTGTATTCTTCTAAATTTATCTGGTTCATTATTTTTGTTTCTGTTTCATGGAAGGTTAATGTAGTATGTTATGCGTTACAGTACGTTAGCATTCTTAGTGTGTTGCTTGCAAGTATTCTTTCATCTTGTGGTTCTTTACCTGAGTTATTTATCATAAAATTTGCATACCTATGCTATACATGTAGCCTTAGTACATCCTACTCAATTTATCCTTTCTAGTTGTCTATGTTTTGATTTATTCTTTTATCATAATTACACACATGTAATCCAAAAGTTACATCATACAAGAGCCTGGATTTGTTGTCTTAGGAACTTCCAGAAGGAAAAAAAATGATGACAAGGAATTGTACATGATCTGACCACCTAATTATTAATTGTTTCCTGTTAAATTCACATACTGTTGCAGAATCATGACTTGTTGAGCCAACACTTTAACCACCTATTATATAGTTATCCTCCAACCTTGGTCCGTATGCTACTCTAGTTTCTCCTAGAAATCTTTTGGTTAATTTATCTTTCTCTTGGCAAATTCTTGATGGAAGTGAATTTTGTATAAGGTTTTTGTGTTTTGGTAGGGATGCATTACTGCTCGTAGATGTCTAGTGAGCTGTCTATGTGACTTGCTTCTGATTATTCACTTGTACATGGATTATATGCTATATACATTGGTTATATTCAGCCCTGAGGTTTGCCCTATTGGTCAGTATCAGTGCATATTGACTGTACCTTACCATACCTGTACATGGTACAAAGGGTGTCCCGACAATCGGTATGCAGAATTGGCCCCTGTACCAAGTGTACTGACACTGCAGTGGGATGATACTAGTATGAGGTCCAATACCAAGATGGTGAAACTCATTCAATGTTGTGTCTTGTTTTTAGGTTGTTAGGTGACTTTATGCTTTTGTACAAGGTTTGAGTTTTCAGATTTGGTTTTGGCTGAGTTTGTAGAGATTCAATTTTGTTGCTTTTGGAAGTTCTAGGGCAAGGTCCAAAATTTTGGTCAAAAATTCAAGAAAATAAAAAATGGAAGATAAAAGTAAAAGAAGCCAAGAAAAAATTATTTTACAACATTTTAGAGTATTTTGTATTTTAAGTTCTTAATTTGTGTAGTTTCAACAATTTCTAGATGAAAGTTAATATTGCATATAAGTATACTAGTATTTTGTAGTGTGTATATGCTTCTTGAACTTCAGCTGCTTAGAAATCCATATTATTTCATTTTTCGTACAACTAAAATATATTGAAATTGGACATTTTCCCCATATTTTTGAGGTTAAGTCTTTATTTAAGCAAATGCACTTTTCTATCAAATACATATGCATATGTAGAATGTTATAGCTATCTTATACAACAAAGGTATCATTTTTGCAAAGTGTCTTGCTTTTAGTTGTTAAATGTAGTCTTTATAACCTGCTATGATGAGGATTTTTTTCTAAGGTCTCAGGCCATCAAGGATTAAAGTTATCATCTGTCTCCTTTTTAACTAAACAAAAGTATGGAAAAGCATTGAAAATTGATGTTATGTATCCTACATAATTGAATATTGAAATGACTCTAATATGATTGCAAACACTGAAATTAAACTATATAAAAGTCATCTATGATGAGTTTCATGTATCTTCTGCCGAAACTAGCCGAATCCACTGAATGAAGGTTTGGCTGAAACTAACTGAGACTGCAGATATTGACTGAAATTCAAGCTGGGGGGTCAGTATTGGTTTGTTCTCAACCAAAACTTCAGTCTCAGCTTCTGTATTAGCTAACCCTAGAACTTGCTTCTCAAGTTTCACTATCCTTTGTCTACTTAGAACATGGAAAATATTGATCTAATTGTTATATTATTGCTCATCTTTTAATTATTGCCTTGACAGGCTGTCAGAGAACAACTGGTGCAACTAATGTTTGAAACATTCAATGTTTCGGGCTTTTATGCTTCTGAACAGGCAGTATTGTCACTTTATGCAATAGGTCGCATCTCAGGGTGTACTGTTGATATTGGACATGGAAAGATAGGTATGCATTTTGGGTAACAGCTATTTATGCTTAGTCATTCAGTGGTATTGATTGTATGCTGTATGGTTGGATAATTTAATCAGATTAAAACATTATATTGGATTTGGCTCATTAATATTTTAAGATTTTAATGGAATATTGTAATTGATAACATAAATTTACAGGGCATAGTTTTAAGATTATATTTAAAAGATCCCATTAATGAATTATGGTTTATTTGAAAGGAACTATCATGGAGAACATTGATGCATGATTTGACAAAATTGAAGTCTAATGCCCATAGCCTTGTATGTAGTTGGAGCGTACTGTTTTATTTATTTGTTTAGTATGTATTTTGATGGTCTTTTTTTGTCTTATTTAAGTGAAATAGTTAATGAGGGATCCTGTTAAAACAGAGTACATGCCTATTAAACTATTTTGGGCCTGTTTGGATGTCCATGTGGATACTTATGATCTAAAGTTGTAAGCATCTTAACAGGATCAAAAAACTGAGGATTGGTTGAGATTACTTGAGTGAGGCTCTCAAAGTCTCCTGGTTGGTCTCAGGACTCCTATTGTTTCAAGACAATGTATTCCACCGAAAAGGTGGCTTCCCTTATTCCTAAAATTGAGGGATTTAAGAGTCCTAAGCTTTCACCCCCCAACTGCACCCCCCTCCTCCCTGCCTGCGACAATGATGACCTCTTCCATTTCTCATCTTTAGAAGGGATTTTCCGTGTTTTAGTTAAGTGGGTATCCAAACAGCATTTTGATGTGCTTGTTCTTCAGAACATTTCTGTTGTCATAATAGCATGACAACTCCATTAGCCTACTCAGTGCAATTCCAAATTGTCTAGGTGCTGCATCTCTTTCAAGGGTTTGCTTATGCAAGTTTAGATGCTGAATCATTGTTCAAGAGTATAGTGTAACTTTAAGACAAATCTTTCTGGAGTGGTGCTTAGTATTAACAGGTCCTTAACAGTTCATATTTTTATTTCTATTTGTCATTCTTTTAATTGGACACAGCTTTTTTCATATGGTTTGGCTGGTGATGTCCAAAAATGTCTGCACTCAGTGAACGTTGGGGCTTGTGCAACACAGAAAAGTAAAATTGAAGGACATGACCTGTTGGACAATGCTATACTCAGCTTTTAATGATATCATTAATAATGACGTCAATTTTACATTCATGAAGATAATTCTACACTTCAATAGGCCATTACACATATCTCAGTATATTTTTCTATATTCATAGATACATTTCATTTGATATTACTGGAACCAGAAGACTTTTAATGATGCTGTATCATTAATTGGATTTGAGATACTACTTAAGACTTTCAAGTATGGGAATCTATAGGGAAACAATGAGAAGGTGGCTGCAAACTTGGCAATAGCCCAGCTGTTGCAACCCTCCATTAAAGGAGGTTCCAGGTTCAAAACTCGGGGTGTTTCCCCAAGGGAGCATTTGATCTGGAAATAGAGCAGGCATGAGGTCCGAAATAAGCCTGATGCCTGCCAAAGCTTTCCTATGGACAAAATTCTGCATCTATTCCTCCCTCATTCTTATGAACAAAATGACTCTTGCTTACAGCTATTCTATAAATTTTAGCTAGGAAAATATTAGTAACTTGCGGAATAACCATTCCAGAAGGAATATCTATTTGTGGTAGTGATTGGAAAAAGAAATATCTATTTCCATTCTACTTTGTCTTATTCCTGAACCAATAACAATTTTAACAATTTGACCCAGGAAATTCCACCATCATTTCTTTGAATTGATTGGTGGTGCAACAAAAAGAGGTAGTGATTGGGGGAACCATACATTCAATGGTTGGATGATACATATACATATACATATACATACATATATGTGCACACACACACATTGACACACACACACACACACACACGTATGTATGTATGTATGTACATACATATACACACACACATATGTATGTACATACGTATGTATATACACACACACATATGTACGTACGTACATAGGTACATACATACGTATACACATACATACATAGGTACATACATATGTATACACATATATATACACATATGTATACACATATGTATATATGGATATATATACATATATATATATGTATACACACACACACACACACACACATATATGCAGGTATATATGTATATATGTATACATATATGCATGTGTGCTTGTATATATACCGTCAATATTGTAATCAATTTTACATCAAATATTCTATTATTGTGTGCATGTTGTAGTTTTCTCTAAGATCCATTCATAAATTGTGCCTTGAATTTTTTTCCCTATTATGTAATGGCAAAAATTTAGAGCATGAGCCTTGGCACAATGGTAAGGTTGCTCCACTATGACTTGGGTGACACTATAACATGAAAAAAGCCTCTCTGCATGCAGGGATAAGGTTGTGCATATTTGACACCTCTCGCACCCCACCCCACCAAAAAAAATAAAAAGGCCCTGCAGTGGCAGGAGCCTTGTGCAGTGGGCCGCCCTTTTATGTTATGGTAAAATGTATTCAGTTCCATATGAGTTGACAGGCTGACAAGTGCTGTTGTGGTTATGAAGTTGTGCATCTGATGAGAATTTGGGAGATTCATATCTTATGCATCTTTTGTTTCTTGAATTCTCTTATCCAGAATCTAACAGTCTTATTCTGTGAACAAAACTGGCATAATTGGCTTTTTGAACAGATTGGAGTGTGTAACTTGTTATTCTTTAACCTCCTGTATGGATTTGTAGTAACTCCGAAATTTTTTCACATAGATTAACCTAATTCTATATTTAGTAGGCTTATTGAATTATTCAACTTTTGCTTGATGGAATTAGTGATTTTTGTAACATGGATTCAAACACATAGATCTGCTGATGGAGGAACTGATAATTTACATTAATAAATTTTATAACATGCTAGATATTGCACCGGTTTGTGAAGGTGCTGTTCAGCACATTGCTTCAAAAAGATTTGAGATTGGTGGAATTGATTTGACAAATTTACTTGCTCAAGAACTTCATAAGTCCAATCCATCAGTGATCATCGACATTTCTGAGGTTGAGAAGTTGAAAGAGCAATATGCATGCTGTGCAGAAGACCAAATTGCCTTTGAAGAGATGCGAAATTCATGCCAGAAAGAGCAGCACACTCTTCCAGATGGACAGGTTTGCATTAGTTGTTTTATAGTCTTATTATCCTGAATACGACATCTTTTTTTTTTTTTTTTTTGTGCGTAAGTTTTATTTATGCTTACCTGCTTTGACAACATAATGGCACATCAGTACATGCATATGACATAGATACATATGTGTCTATACTAATTGTATTTGTGCTTACCTACTTTGACATCATAATTGCATTTCAGTATGTACATATGACATAGATACATATATGCCTATACTAATGCCCATATATTCAAAACCTTCTTGGTTACAATGTAATGCATTGGATATTAGTTGTTCTGAGATACAAAGTGAGGCTTCTTGTGGTCATTCATTTGAATAGTGCTGTCAAGTTGCTCGAACTAGTTCACAGGCTTTGGGCTCGCCTGATTCAGAACTCATTCAGGTTACATGGGTTCAGATATAAAGCTAATCTATAAAACCCTAACATTTTTGTTGTGATGTGGCTACATCCATGTCAGAAGTCAATTTTTAAAATTTTCTGCCTTTTTCTGTAGAAGGTTACAGCTGACCATCCTATTTTTTTCTTTTCTTTTTCCTGTTTTTCCCCTTTTATTGGCATTAATATCATAAAAGTGGCAAGTCAATGTCACATCTACTTAGCATTGAACCATGGCTTGAGCCTGAGCTATCTATTTAGATTGGGATAAAATCTTGCCTTTAGATTTTGATTTATTTTGAGGCTTGGCATAGACATACACCTATTAGCAGCCCTAAGTCTGAATCTTTTTCCTTGTTTGAATGGTATTATGTTCTTTTATTGTAGAAAGTTCCATTAATGGTTCATATCTACCAGTAGTAAATGAACGGACCTAGAATTAGTCGCACATCTTAAAAAGAAATTTATTTTAAGCAATACCATTGCTTAAGCATATCCATATTGTTCTCATTTAACTCAATTACAATCCTATAATTTTGGTCGAGTTACCATCTTCTACCCAAGAATAATTTTTATTCTTTTTTATGAAAATAGGAGGTCGCTGATTTTATCAGAATTCTCCTTAATTGGTCTTCGTGTGGGTCATCCCTCTTTTCTTGATTGGCCAAGGTCTTCTTTCGATTCATTTCGGTACGTGGAGTGTTTCTTGAGGGCCCTCAGATGGATTATCCACGGTTGGTCAAGGTCTGCTGCTTGACTCATTTTGGTATGAGGAGCATTTTTCTCGGATCCTCATATGGGTTATCCCTCTTTCCTTAGCTGGCTAATGTCTTCTGGCCGACTTATTTTGGTATAAGGAGCGTTTCTCATTGGCTAGCCGGAGTTAGTGGTTGACAGGGATATTTCCATATGAAGTACCAACCTGTAGCGCTTGGAAAAAGTGGCATGGAAAATAATTTTATTAAATAATTTGGAGGAAATATAGATTATATTACTGGTAATAGCTTTGCAGATCTTCAGAGTTCCAAGTTCGGCGCATTGAGGTCCCATCTAGATGCCAAAATCTATAGGTTCTAGGCCATACGACTTCATTAATTTGGTATAAGTTTTCCTAATTTGGAGTCAACTTCTCCTGTTCCTTAGGCTTGGACACTCCAACTCTCCACAAGACGAGATCGTTGGTGGAATGTCTTCACTTTCACTTAGGAGTTGTAGTACTGGGCTACACTCTGTTGGTACATTGTCATTTGGTTTTGAGCACGTTCCCTTGTCTCTTCAAGCAAATCCAAATTTGCACGGGGGTATTCTGGTTTATTCTATTTGTTGAAGCTCTTGATCTGAGGTGACGGGAGGTCGACTTTAAGTAGAATAACAGCTTTTGTTCCAGAGGTGATGTTGAAGGGCATCTCCTTAGTAGGAATTCATTGCATGGTCTGATACGTCCACAATACACTATAGAGCTCTTTCGATTATAAGCTTTTGGCTTGATCTAGTTTCATGTTCAAGTCTTGCAGAAGAGTTCGGTTAGTTATTTTAGTTTCTTCATTGATTTGACGGTGGTTCATTGAGGTCAGACGATGCATGATGCCGAATTCTTCGTAAAAACTCCTTGAATTAGTGTTACTGAATTGCCGACCGTTGTCGGTGATGATGATCTAAGATAGGCTAAATAGATAGATGATAGTTTTCGACACAAAGTTACGGACCTTGGCCTCGTTGATGGCTAGCGGCTTCATCTCGACTAACTTTGTGAAGTAGTCAATGGTGATGAGCAGAAATTTTCGTTGTTGTGCCACTATGGGGAACGGGCCAAGGATATATATTCTCCATTGTCCGAATGATCATAGCACGTCGATTGGCGCCTGAGGGGTCGAGGCTGACGTTGGATACTTGCGTTACGCTAGCATTGATCACATCTTCTAAGCTCAATTGCATTTTATTATAAGGTCGGCCAGTAGTATTTTTATCGAAGTATTTTGTAAGCTAGCGACCTGTCTCCCAGATGGTCGCCACAAATGCCTTTATGCACTTTTCGAAGTGCATAATTCGTCTTGGTTGGTTGTAGGCATCTAAGGAGAGGTAAAAAAGATCTGTTATGCAGCTTGTCATCATGAAGGACAGTGAGAGTCTTGACCTCTTAAATTTAGAGTTTCATTTAGGTCAGTTGAGAGCGTTCCACTCTGGAGGTATGTGATGATGGGGTATATCCAGCTCTGCTTCGGATCCACTTGTATCACTGGAGCTGGCTCCTTAATATTAAGCTTTTCCAAGATCTTGAAATATGATCTTTTCTTGAGCTCGATTAATCCCAAGGGTGGCGAGCTTTGACAATATATTGACCCTAGAATTTTCCAACCTGGAGATTTGTTGGGTGTCAAAGCTAGTGCGGGTAGAGGCGACATCTCTGACCTTTTGTAAGTATATTATCATGTTGGACTCCCATGCTTCATACTCGCCTCGAACTTGCTCGAGTACAAGCTGCGAGTCACTATAGACCTTCAACTATTGTATATCGAGCTCTTTAGCGATCGTGAGATCGGTTACAAGAGTCTCATATTCTGTTTCATTGTTTGAAGTCTTAAATCTGAAAGGTAGGGCATATTGAACAATTACATCTTCCGGACTAGTAAGGACCAATCCACCCCCGACCTTGTCGAGCTCGAGGATCCATCCATGTGTAAGATCTAAGACTCATTGGATTCCTTTTTTTTGTCTCAGTTTTCATGGGATCTTTTTCCGCAATAGTGCATTCAAGGAGGTTGGTACTTTTCATCAAACTCTCTGAACTTGATTGCCCACTTAGCAAGCCGATCGATTCCACTGAAGCTAAGCCAGAAGCTAAGCTAATAAAGAGGAATCCAATGAGTCTTAAATCTTGTATGTGGATGAGTCCTTAAGCTCGATAGGATCGGGGGCCGGATTGGTCCTCATTAGTCTAGAAGGCATGATTGCTGAATACGTCCTACGATTTAGATTTAAGACTTCAAACAATGAAGCAGAGAATGAGACCCTCGTAACCAGCCTTGTGATTGCTAAAGAGCTCGATGTGCAATAGTTGAAGGTCTACAGTGACTCGCAGCTCGTAGTCGTACAAGTCTGAGGCGAGTATGAAGCATGGGAGTCCAACATGATAAAAGACTTGCAAAAAGTCAAAGATGCCACCTCTATCCCCTTGCTAGCTTTGACATCCAATAAATCCCCAAGTCGGAATATTTCATAGTCAATCTGCTGTCAAAGCTTTGCACCCTTGGGATTGATCAACCTTAAGAAGAGCTCATATTTCGAGGTCTTGGACAAGTCTAGTATTGAGGAGCTAGCTCCAATGATGCAAGTGGATCCGAAGCAGAGTTGGATGGACCCCATCATTAGATACCTCTAGAGTAGAATGCTCCTAATTGATCTGAATGAAGCTCGGAAGTTAAGATGTTGTGACCCTTACCATGTCCTTCATGATGACAAGTTGTACAAGAGATTTTTCTTTTTACCTCTCCTTACATGCCTATAATCAACTAAGGCGAATTATGCACTTTGGAAAGTGCATGAAGGCATTTGTGGCGATCATCTGGGAGGTCGGTCGCTAGCTTATCAGTACCAACATATTGTAAGTATCCAATATCAGCCCTTAATTTCTTTGATGTCAATCGACACGCCATGGTTGTTTGCATAATGAGGAATGGATATCCTTGGTTCATTCTCTGTAAAGATGCAACAGCGAAAATTTTTGTTTGTTGCCATTGACTACTTCATGAAGTGGGTCAAGACGAAGCTGCTGGCTCGCATCAACAAGGCCAAGGTCTGCGATTTTATGTGGAAAGCCGTCATCTGTCGATTTGGCTTACTTCGGATCATCATCACTAAGAACTGTCGGTAATGTAGTAATGTTCGATTTAGAGAGTTTTGCGAAGAATTCGGCATCATGTGTCATCTGACCTTAGTGGGCCACTCCCAAACCAATGGAGAAGTCAAGATAACTAATCGAACTCTTCTGTTGGACTTGAAGACAAGACTATATCAAGTCAAAAGCTTATGGTCGGAGGAGTTCTATAGTATGTTGTGGGCATATTGGATTATGCAATGAATTCCTACTAAGGAGATGTCCTTCAACTCGCCTTCAAAATAGAAGCTATCATGCGCTTGAGTTTGGCCTTTCATCACCTCAGGTTAAGAGCTTCAACGAGGAGTGCAATCCAGAGCACCTCTAGGCGAATTTGGATTTGCTTGAAGAGACAAGGAAACGTGCTTGAATCTGAATGGTAGCGTACCAATAGGGTATAGCCCGGTACTCCAACTCTCGAGTCAAAGGGAAGTCATTCTGAATAGGCGAACCTAGTCTTATGGAGAGCTGAAGTGTCCCAAATCGGGAATAGGGGAAGTTGACTCCAAATTGGAAAGATTGATACGAAATTGATGAAGTCATATGGTCAGAAATCTATCAACTTTAGCATCTAGATGGTACCTCAGTGCTTTAAATTTGAAACTCCAAAAATCTGCGAATCTATTATCAGTAATGTAACATATATTTTCTCCAAATTACTTAATAAAATTATTTCTCATGCCATTTTTTTCAAGTGTTATAGGCTGATATTTCATATAGAAATATCCACCTTTGGCTCCATCGGCTACTGACTTTGGCTAGCCAACGAGAAACACTTGTACCAAAATGAGTTGAGCAGAAGAATCGGTCAGCTGAGGAAAGAGTGGTAACCCACATGAGGACCCTCGAGAAATGCTCCTTATACCAAAACGAGTTGAGCAGCAGACCTCGGCTAATTGAGGAAAGAGGTATAACCCACATGAGGACTCGAGAAATGCTCCTTGTACTGAAATAAGTTAAGTAGAAGACCTCAGCCAACCAAGGAGAGAGGGACAACCCATATGAGGGCCCTTGGGAAATGTTTCTCGTACCGAAATGAGTCAAGTAGAACACCTTAACCAATCGGAGAGACAGATAACTCACATGAGGATCTTTGAAAAATGCTCCTCATACCAAAACGAGTCGAGCAGAAGATCACTCAGCCACGCTTGCCATGAACTCCCACATTGGCAAGGACCAGATCGGCAGTAGGTGTGCACCTTATCGAGCTAAAATAGGCATTTGCCAACATGCTAAAGTTGGATGGCGAAAATTTGGATGTAGGTGCTTAAGAAATCCACTTCATGTCATCAATTAAAAAGAAAATAAAAGCAAGCCGGACAAGGAATCAAACACAAATATTTGAGAAATTTCCACAGCAAACTTGCACTTTGTTGCATTTTCATCAAAATGAAAATCCTTATAAGGTTGGCTAGATCGATTGCAAATGAGCTTGACCAAACCGAACACAAAAAAGGAGAGAGAGCTGAGCACAGATACTTGCGAAAGAAAATTTCATTTCATCAAACAAGATTTTTACATAAGATTGGTAAGACTGACCACTGACCACAAAATGAGCTTGGCTATACAGAGCATGAAGTACAAAGTATAAAAAAGTTAAAAAGCCCCAAGGCCTCGATTTCGACTAGAGTGGAGTCCTCAGCGGTTGCTGCAGTGTCTTCGACAGCTACTGTGGTCTCCTCAGTGGTTGGTTTAGCATCCTTGGTAGCGAGCACGATGTATTCAACAGCCAACAGGGTAGGTGGAGGATCAGTGTGACCTTTATCCTCCAAGGAGCTGAGGTCGAGGTGGGGGTAGACCGCCCTGACCTTGGCCCAGCAGTTAGAGATCCCAGCACGTATGCCTCCATGTTGAACTTCACCAATTTATCCCCATGCCACTTGGAGGTTAGGTAGTCTTCTACCACCTTCGAGGCCTTCTCTACGGCCCGCAGTTGCTCTTTCAACCTGCGAACCTCCTTAACATCCTCGACCTCCATCTTGGTGACCTCCTTAGCTGCCTTGGCCCTCTCTTCGGCAGCCTTGAGCTTCTTTTCGAGCTGTCGGCACTCCATCTCGATGTCTGTGAGGACCAGCCTCGCCTTCTGCTCAATCCTCTTTGCCTCGATTGCCCTCTCGGCTGCATTAGCCTTCTTTTGGGCCTTGGTTGCATCCAACCTCGCCTTCTTTGAGGACTCCATGAAAAAATCAATGTGATGGGTGAGCTGAAAAGAACGAAAAGTTAAAAAGAAAGAAAGAAAGCACAAGAGAAAGATTGGCGTCACCTACCTAGATGGAATCGAAGGTGTCTGAGATCTGAAGGTTGGAGCCCGTTCCCCTGAGCTTTGCTTGGTTGGGTTGTAGCAATATTTCACAAAAAAGATCCTGGGCAACTCGGTGGCTCTCCAGTGCGGTGTCAAACAGCCTGATCGTGGAGATGACCAACCCCTACTTAGTCTCAGCATCAGCAGGGGTGGGTGGCAGAAATGAGTTGGATGCCCCCAGCTCAAGGAGAAGATCATCGAGATGACCCCTCATTTTGGGGCACTAATGATGAGGCCTAGGCTGATAGCTTCGCCTTGGGATGGAGCAATCGGATCGGGCGGACCTCTACGATGTTGGGGTTGGATGTAGGTCTCCTCGGTGTGGTGCGGCTCGGACCTTTTGTAGAGCTCGAAACCTACTGAGCTACGACGGGTTTGGGATGAGCCCTCTTTGCTGGCTCCTTGGTAGCAGTAGACTTCTTTCTCTTCTGCATGGCCAGACGAATGCTTCCCTGAGCATCTAGCCTCATCTCTACATAAAACTGAAGACAATTGAAAAATTGGCTAGTTATATGAAATTAATAAAGAATAGCGAGAGGCTCACCTCGGGGTCGGTGGGGCTCAGGGCCGATGTTGAATGATGTTTACTTAGACAATAATTCCTTCAGTGGAGGAGCCGTTTGTTCGAACAGAGTCTTTAGTGATCGATGGTTGACATTCGACAGCCTCGAAGCTTAGTTCACTGATTTTTGAGGTTGACCCCGTAAGGTGTCGAAACCCCAATCTTGCTCGGATGAAACAAAGAAGCGCTCCTTCCATCTGTGGATAGAGGGAGCACCTCAAACGAGACGTTGTCCCTTTCGAGGAGAGACGTACCACCATTCTTTTTTCGAAGGATGCTTCTTTAGGATGAAGCAGGCCGACAAAGCGGGTTGGTAGGTCGGATGCCAAGGAGGAAGTGAAAAGAAAGGAAAGCTATAATGAATTGTCACGAATTCGGTATGACTGAAGTTAGGACGATCAAGAAGTACTTGAAGATTTGGATTAGAAAAGGCGGGCAATCTCAGGCCGGCTTTCAGGGGCATTTTTTAGAGGGAGGGTCGGATACTCGATCTTGAGCGCCAATCGATGCTCGGGAGGAACCCGATATTGGAGGTGGATTACCCCAAGGTCCTTTTGAGTAAGGATGGATATGATGCGATGGGGCTAAAAGCAACCTCGGCCTTGACCTTTAGATAGTCGGAGGTAGATTTCAAGGTAATAGATTAAGCATTGCGACCTTGGGATGGCTCGTGATCAAATGACCAGCTCCACATCGAGCCCCTGATCTCACTCATTTTTGGTTAGGTGACGGAGGACCAGCAACGAGGCAAGAAAATGAAGAAGAGCTAAATAGATAGAAAGGAAGGAAAAAGTGAAGGAATTGAGTTCGGAACCTAACCTAAAAGAGCCAAGGAAGATCAATGATGGACCGAGCAGGGAAGATTGGGCTCTGGGGGTATGTTGACCTTACTGGAGCCGGGTCGTCAAGAAGATCATTGGAAAGATTGCCGAAGGTGAGCCCGAAGTCGTCGGAGTCTAGCCAAAAATCGCTAAAGCAGTAGCTTCACCCAGTAAAACAATAAAGTAAAAAGCAAGGAAGGGGAATGACCTCTATTTATAGAAGGTTGGACAGCTCTGATCAGACAACGATTTGTCTAGCCACCTCGGATCTCCACCATGTGGCGGCTCGGCATTGGTCAAATTGAGCTCCCATGGATTGTTGCAGTCAATGGTTCGGATTAAGGCGACGATTCACTTGGTCTGCCCAAATCGCACCATATGTCTCTTCGAAATTATTGCCCCAACTGATTTCTCGAGGCGCATTAAGTGCAGGATTCAGCTTAGTTAAACAGAGTAACCTCAATTAGATGACTTCTACTCCCTTTGTCCGAGCTCAATTTTAGCTTAGACTTGAAAGTGGGGGGCATTTGATGCAAGGAATATTCTATCAATCTTGATTCACGCCAAAGAGAGCCCGCCTTAGGTGTGACCGACCATTGACCTCGGCCATGCATGAGGGAAACCACGATCTCATTGGACTGCGATTTCTAGTGACAATTATGCATGAGATCAATACTGGATCGCAATAACATGGATACGACATCTGAAACCACCGGATGACAGCTCACCTCGACTGTGTGTTGCGCACAGAGAGTGATCTCTGCAGATATGGCCACTGCTCAAAGTGGAAATGGCCTGCGGCCTCCTATAAATAGGTGGAAGCGGGGGACCCTAGGTAGGCTCTCAAGCCCCTTTCGCCCTCTCTCTCTCTCTGCCATCGTTCACTGGTCCCTAGTTGACTTGAGCATTTGAAACAACTTTGGCAAGGGACTTTTTGCAGGTCTGACTTTCTCTTGGAGCACCCTCGTAGTCGTCCAACCTTAGCTTACCTCGGCTTCACAGACCTCAAATCCCAGTTTGGAGATCAGCAGCAATAGTGATAACTCAAGGATCTATAATATATACACATCAATTCCCTCGATTATGTATTAGAGGAACTACTATTTAACAATAAAAGGAGTTAGGTTCTCAATTTGATATTTTTTGGCTAAGAATTTTGTGCCCTGTAGGTGGATATTATTCTGACCTTGTCATCTATATCTTTATTTGGACTACTTCCAAGTTTAGGAGGATTGCATATGGTTCCTCCTTGGCTGCAAGAACTTAAACTATGATTAGTGAGGTAGGTCTCCTACCTGCCAATTGGCCCCCTAAGTTGCATGGCAGGGGGACCCGCTTGTTCTTATGTTGGTAATGAAGTTGGCACCTATTTTTAAGGTTCATGATAGGTCTCGTTTGCATTTTCAATTTCATTTGAGGGTTGAGCAGTCATGAAGATCTACTCATCACTCAATCCTCTCATTGAGTCTTCCCAAGTTAGAGTTTGTACTTCACCAGTCAACATCATTTCAATGGGATAATGTTTATCATAATATGATTATAACCATTGGGCCTTGTCTTAGCTATCTAGGGTCGGCTTAATGAATCTTTTTTCATCAAAATTTTCCTTCTAAGGGCAACCATGGGTTCTGTTGCAAACTTTTCCATTTCTTTCTTTATTACTTTCACCATGCTAGTTTATGTCTCCTACTCTTTTTAGAACCATTAATGCAAATTCGAACATCTCTCTTAACTAGAGTTCTCTCAAATTTCCATTTCTCTTGGCCGCTTTCTTGTAGTTGCACTCCACAATTGGATATGGTTATGGGTATGGCACTTGGTATGATTGCAAAGGAAGGGTATGTGTTACCACTATATTATCCTTGCACATTAAGACCCATTGAAATTGTATTTTCATATTACTCAGTAATCAGGTCACCACTCACCAATCACCTATCCTACCTTCCGTGAAGGAATTTACATGATGAATTAACTGGCGAATTAATCCTGTTCATTTTTCTAACGATAACGAAGTGTTCTCTCTTTTTTAAGTGTGCAATATTGGCAGTAATTAAGTCATGTTTTCAGGTGATAACAATTGAAAGGGAAAGGTACATCATTGGTGAAGCTCTTTTTCAACCATCTATCTTGTGCTTGGAGGAGTATGGGATTGTTGAACAGCTGGTTCGTAGCATCTCAAGTGTTTCATCTGAGAACCATCGACAGCTCCTTGAGAATATTGTTTTGTGTGGTGGTACAGCTTCTATGATTGGTGTGTTCTCCTTCTCTGACACTCATTCGATATTTTTCTTTAAGGTACTCGGAAACATTGCTAAGCTGAAATTCTATTTGGTTAAGCAAATGGCTTCTTATTTATTTTGGTTATACTAGTTTACAGTACAGGTAGATCTTTGAGTTTGTTTGCCTATCTTCATTCTCGTAAAATTATGTATATTGTGTACATATAAAACCAAAAGGAAATGCACATATTCTAAGTAAATATTCATTTTAGTTTTCGTTAGTTCTAATACTGGTAAGGGAAGATCTATTATGGTCGGGGCATTTCATATCATCAGAATGTTTACGATTTTTCTACCGATAAAATGAATATGATTTTTCTTTGATTGTTTTTATTCTTCGATTTTACTTATGTAATTCATATCCATTCTCATAATACACCTACCATCAAGGTCCGTAATCTCATAGTAGGTCATGCCGTTAACTTACTAGTATGGGATGGTATGCATTCCATATCAAAATGGCCTTCTAACTATTTTTCTCACTTTTGATCTCGGTATGCCTCGGTGCACACTTTAATATGCCTCAGTACAGCACAGGATGGTATGAGGCCTGTACTGATCCAAACTGAGTTTCATATCGGTTCCCACCATGTACGATACACCTAGTATTAGATAGTATGAGATAGTATGGCAGACCATGTCTATCGTAAATCATAGGTGATAGAGTTGATTAATCTTCTCTCTTGTTAAAGTTTTTATTTCCATAATTCCAAGGTTTCAAATACCAATATCGGCCTTGGTACTAACTTTTGGCCCAATCAATATGATACCTGTTCATCTCGTATCGGCATGCGGTATGGGCTTCGAATCAGTCCCATACTAGGATAGCTAAAAAATGATTTTTTATAAAAAAAAATATTTTCCTTTTCATTGGATTTTTTTTGGGTTCCATTCATGTATCTTAGTACTGGTTTTTATTTTGAAAGTGGTTAAGTTGTGTTTCTAAAAGATGTGATAATTGAGTATCATTATTGGTACCGACACTCGATCAATTTAAAAAACAGCACTTATAAGTGAAGAACAACAAATACAATATAATATTGTAAAACAAAATCCACAATAACTTGCTTTATAACTTTAATCCTTTGTAGAGTGTTGATGGCTCTTATATACATTTGGTTCTTATTGGTAGTCCAAACCTGGAATGTCATACCAGCCTGGATAATTTTCCATTCTTATTGGTCATAAGATGTTGGATAATGACCCAGTTGTGGCCCCTGATGCACGGATGTATGTACATTTGGTACTTGTAGATGCTTGGGCATCTATGCTGTGGGTGGTAGGAAGCAGCACCGTACTTAGATCTGGTATACTCATATCTACAGGTGGGGTAATGGACAAAGTTAGATCTCATGGGATATGATGAGTGGAAAAAACCATATGTCCCATACATGGATGAAGCATAATGTCCACTTGCTATTTGATGCACTAGGAGATCTATCTTCGGCAATATGATGAGATCTGCTGTCCAATATATTTATTTGATGAAGTAGTATATATGTGCGCTTATTTCCACTACCTACAATCTCTCTCAAGTCTCTCAATACTGGTCCCCATCTCCTTTTGTCTCCTGTCTAATCTTTTCCATCAGCATACCTTCTAGTGATCTAGGTATGTATATAATCCTCTTATCCACGAATGTAACTTCTCGAAATTGAGCCTACAGTATCTTTATATACCTATCCCCATAACCTTGATCCTGTGTATCCCTGGCTGCACCACCCCTGGATTCTCTTCTTTTGTATGACAACATCTCCTTGCATATTTGGTTTTCATCCAAGCTTGTGATGCCTATTCCATGTGGCATGCATCAACCCTGCCTTGCTAGTGAAGGGACTGAGTACCTGAGAATGACCATGCCACCACCTCCAGATTGCCTACCTTGGGCTCTAGACCTAAAATTTGACATGAATTACCCTTATTTTTCCAATTTTGCCAACTTTTTTTGCTAGAATAATAGAGGATGAAGGGCCTTACTTGAATGGAGTGCCCTCCCTTGCTGATCTGCTGGCCTCCCCTCCTTGCTAAGAGCTTCCACCCTTCCTTGCATTTTCTCCCCCCCCCCTCTCTCTCTGAAAGAATGGTCAAAAGGAACCTTGACAGGCTTCAACCCCTTGTCCTCCCTTGACCTTTTCAAAAATAAAAAAGAATGGCTTGGATTGGAGCTATGGATGGCAATGAGACAGGTATGCTACTATCTACACTATCCCTACAATGGGAGCCACATACTTTTCCCTTATTTGTACCCACTTCAGGGTGGGTTGGGGCACCCCAAACCTGCCTTGTGGGTGTATACTTAAATCCCCGAATTTGCCCTGTGCTGCTTGGAGCTAGATAAAGTGGGTTGGGATGGGTCGGGGGAGGTAAAACTACAAAGGTCATCTTTTTATTTTTTATTAAAAAAGAATTCATCATACAAATCAGACCAACAAAAAGGATGTAACATTAAATCTTAGTATCTTACATAACATCAAACAAACTATGATCCGAAGACATAGAACATAATAATCCAAATATTCAATAATATTGCAAACAACAAGTAGAAATATTGTTCTTTAGGAAATCAAAGCACCTTAACTAAGAGAAGCAAACAATTAGAAAAAGGGCATTTAAATAAATACCCCTGGTTGGGTTTGAGACAAGTATGCCTTTACCCACCTCTACCATGAACCTGCTATAGATTTTGTTTAGAATACCCATCCCTGGCCTTGACTCTAAATGGATTGTGTAAATCCACCCCATTAGGGTTGAGTACTCAACAGGGTGGTGTCAATTGTCACCCTAGTTGGAGCACCCTTGAACCACTCCCACCGGGTTTGATACTGGTGGATATCAACCCATTTTGTCTGGGTTATGCAAAATGTGCATCATATACTGGTCTTTACTAACTTGACTCGGTCCAAGGTGCCTCATTTTTTCTAATTTTGGCGAGCTGGGGGCATCTTGGTGCCATGATCGTGGCACTGGGTATGGAACTAGTTGTACCATTCTGTTCTGGCAGTTTTTAAAGCCATAGTTGGTTTATATTAAAATGGTTTGTCATGTATGGAGGACCTTTAGTACTACAAGTGCATGTTAGTGTTGAAATATGAGTAGCAGATGTAACACAATACCACATCCAGTGGAGGAAATGCAATTTTGCATTTTTACATGTAGCAAACTAGGAACATCAGACAACAATCTATGGACAAAGGCTGAATGGTCTGGCAATCTGGATAAACTATCAGTGAAAATTATTGCTAATACAGGGATCATTTATTTTTTTGTAAAGACATTTTAATATTATGCTGTTAAATAGGCTTTATATGTCAAGAAAATGCCATGTGTTTATTCAAGTCATAAATTTTAAGGCCTGAATTGATATGTTGCCAAATGGGAATAATGGAAATAGAAATTATTAGCCTTTTGAAACTTAGTTTTGAATTAACAAGTCCATAGGATTCCAAGGCAGTGAATGGAGCTCAGTTTTGGAATTTGTGTTTTTTAAAGAATTAGAAAATATTTGTAGAATTAATTTGCTATATGAAGCTGGATTTGTGAGTACTTATGGTTATGCTTACATGTTTTACTAAATGTTGCTTTGCCCTTCTGTGGACTTAAGTGTGTTGTAGCATTTGTATACAGCTTCCCTTGTTCCCAGACTGATACTTGATTTTAGCAGGTCTATATCCAAACCAGTTATGATGATAGCTTAGTGCCTTTGCAGAATTATAACATTCTGTTTTCATTTTTCTCTTATCTGGTGCTTGTTTGACAAATGTTTGATGATACCCTGTTGATTATTTGCAGTCACTTTAGATCATCTGCTTAAACAAAAGGCTTTTTATATTACAATTCATAATTGAGGTAGTCCATTGCATGATTTAAAATGTTTTGTCCCTTCTTTTTTCGGCAGAGGTATAAATCTGTCTAGTATGCTCAGACAATTTCCATTAGCATTGCACACTTCTGTAACCCAAGGATTTAGGTGCTGCTTGCATGGGGTGTGGTGACAAGTGCCAGGGGGAAAAAAGAAGACTTATGGCTCTGTATCAAGCATTACCAAGTCATATCGAGGTATTGATACAGGCTGGCGTGCCTGGTACCTGATACCACCTAGTGCTGGGTGCTGGCATTGGCCTAGCATGGTGTTTGCTGGCTGGCACTTAATCCTTGTGCAGTATCTTACCCTGCACATTATTCATGGATGGAAATTCCAGTACTATATCATGTTCTTTTGCAAGCCAGAGAAATTAATCCCCCATGTGTCATGTCATCAAATAGAGTGACTGGAGAACTAGTCCATTCTAACATGAAATTCCAGTACTATATCATGTACTCTTGCAATCCCGAGTAATCATGCCCCAATGTTTGCCATGTGTCATTGCATCAAACAATAGAGCGACTGGAGAAATAAATAACAATGCATTCTAACATGTTCTGCTGTACAGGTTTTGAAGAGCGCTTCCAAAAAGAGGCAAACCTGTGTTCTTCATCTGTTCGTCCATCTCTTGTAAAGGTGTCTAGTACTTCCCAATAACATCATTCTCAACTAGGGATGTTTCATAATTGCAGGGACCTGATGTTGATTTTGTGTTATTTCATTCAGCCCCCAGAATACATGCCTGAGAATTTATCAAAGAACTCAGCCTGGATGGGAGGTGCTATATTGGCTAAAGTTGTCTTTCCTCAAAATCAGCATGTCACCAAGGCAGACTATGATGAGACAGGACCATCTATTGTCCACAAGAAGTGCTTCTAGTACTTACGAATATGGTATATTCTCATTTCCATTAAACTGACACACTAAGTTCTTGCTGACTGTCATCAGTATGCATAAGGTACTCTTGCTTGTACCCTTATATGTATATGCAATTGCCTACATGTTACAGGAAGAGGATACACATGGTTAATCACCTGGTTTTCTCTTTGAGTTAGTAGTTCATGCATGTTGGAGAAGCCTCTTTGAGTTAATTGGGTCTGCTTTTTGCTTTGCTAAACCTCTTACGGTCACAGTTCTTGCCATTTTCAGATCGAGTCTTTTCTTTAATCACAAACTGGAAGAAGCAAATCAACATTTTTCTATTCTGATTTATATTCTCAATCACTTTTGAGACATATGCATATCGGTCAATACATAGATGTATTATCATACCAATTGGATGTTTCATGCAAATAATTATATTATTCTTTTTTTTCTTTTATAAGTACATCTAGTTATGCAGGTGCTAGTGTACCAAGCAGGTAAACTCTTTGGTAGTTGTACCAAATGGCCTGGGATGAAATCCTGCATTCACCATGGTTTGGGGTGTTACAGTATTGGGGGAGGGCCTGTTCTGTAGCCCATTTCCTACATGCCTTTTCTACTGAAAATTGTATTTCTGGACTTCTAGTTTCTCTCTTAGAATGCTCCGAATGGTAGCCACCATAGTTGAACACATTTTTCTTTTCCCTGATTACTGCTAACATTTTACGAGGCTAATGCATTAGTAGTTAGAACTATGTAAGTTAATTGTTTTATGAGGTAAACACTGTCCACAGCTAATGCATTAAAGGTTACTATTGCTATATCTCATTGATAGGATGATAAATAATGATGCAGATACATCCAACTATTTGGTGCCTAACTTATGAAGGCACCAGCAATGACCCTTTATATCACTAATTAGTGAATGAGAGTTTTTTAAAGCTGACCACAAATATTTAGGACTGGAGTTTTAAGTACCCAACTGTACTGGAAAGTTCGAGCATACCATACTGACCCAGAAGGGTATCCAAACCGAGCCCCCATATTGAAATATGGTACCTTTTGTGCCATGTGTCGGTACTGCAGCATGTACCATTCCATACATTTGCCGGAAGATATTGGGTTTGGGACATGGTACAAGTCGCAGTATTGGATTGTTTTGGTACTATAAGTATTCATTTGGTTTTAGCTGTAGAATTGGAAGAAGCTCAAAAGAGATCTAATATGTATTACGAGCATGCTGAGTTTGACAAATTTGAAGAACTGAATGGCGTTGCAACTGACTGGAATTCTATCAGGGATATGAAAGTAATGTGTGAAATATTCTACTGATGGTCATGAAAACTCAATTGTTTTATTTAAGGATTGATGTGTGAAATAAGTTTGGTTTATCTAGTTACTTTGTCATAAGTCCTTGAGAAAAGTTTCAATCTACCAAGATGGCATGAGGATGTCTCGTGATAGTGGTCGCTGTTATTGGAAACTTCATCACTTTGGATGGGATGATAGTGATTACATATCTAAGATCTCAGTTGGTGTTTTGTCATGAGAAAATCTGATTGCATTATCTTTCTCAGTTGTAGAAACCAAGGTTTTAAATTTCCTGGGACGGAAATGTCTCAGTATCTCCATGGAATGGGATGCCCCGCTGTCCCGTCCCATCCTGTCCATCCTGTCCCATTCCGTCCCGATAGCCATTCACATCATGCATCCCAATTGATATCCTCCATCTCTCTCTCTTCTTTTTTCATTTCTTTGTTTTTTTTGCTTTCCTTCTTTTCTTTCTTTTTCTTCTACTTTCCTATCTTTCATTTTTTTCTTTCTTTTTGTCATCCCTTCTTTTCTTTCTTTTATTTCTTCTTTCTCTTTCCTTCTTTCTTCTTTCCTTCTTTTCTTTTTCTTCTCCCTTCCCTTCTTTCTTTCATTTTTCTTCTTCTTCTTTCCTTTCATTTTCCCTTTTTTCATCTTCTTTTCTTTCTTTTCTCTTTCTTCTTCTTTCTCTATATGGATGGATTTCGGAGTGGAACCCCGTACCGGTCCCGGTCCCGTTTACTCATAGGAACGGGATGGGACGACTGGGACGCCCCCGGTCCTGTTAGGACGTAAAACCTTGGTAGAAACCATATTGTAGGTTAACGTTAGATTAGGTGCTTAAGACAGACAAGTGGAATATATCAGCATGCATGTGCATATAGGTGTATATGAGTTTGTGTTTGAGCATGCAGTCTCTATGTGACTAATGGTGAGTTTGTTGTGGAGATTGTTGGGATGTTTGTTCTTAAAATTTTCATGGTCATGTTCAGCATATTTGAATATCTTATTGAGCTGTATGGTTCTACAGCCGTGGTGGATCGTGAATTGCAACTAAAGAAAGAATATGGAATTATTCAGTGGGAAAATGGAGGAAATGTGTCAAACATTATTATATTCTATTAAGTGGATTATATTTTGTGCATTTGAAGGATACATAAATAAATGATTTGCTTGGTGCATTTGACTTGACAAAGAATTTTGGAGAGAGATTAGTGGTCAAGCAATTTAATTGAAGTGGATTTGTGCTATTGCCATTCATATTTATTCATATGTATCAGTAAGCCTATGATTCTGTATAATGTAGGTCCATTCTTAAGATTAAGTCCATAACAAGGGCTAGATATGATTTAGAGCTCATGTATGAGTTTTTTCTTAGGTCTGAATTAATTTTCAGATCATTTTTGCTGAAAGCTAGCTAGGGGGAATGTAAAAAAAACAATGGCTGATTGTTTCTATGTTTTGGGCTGGATCCTCTAGCTTCAAAGAGGGAGAATATGGTGGAAGAAGTAGAACAGATATGATGATCAAGAATTCATTGGTCAGCTCAACTCAAATTCTGCATTGCACTACTTTTATAAATCTACACTTGATTAGAATAATTTTAAGTGTGATATCTATACATCTTTACACTTTTCAAAATTTTTCAAGCAAAAAGTAACCAAAAGCTTTTAAAGATTATAAAATTTGGATTCACATGAAGACCTGTTTGGGAAGCCATTAAAGGAATTTCAAGAAGCAAATTCAATGACTTCAAAACTTTTATCATCCAAATTATACTCAATTTGGGACTTCTAGACAATCTTACGACAAGGAGTCAAAAACCCAGAAAATATATAGCCCTAGAATTCCATCATAAAATATTCAGTCTACCTCTGAAAGAAGGATGGAAGATTTTTGGTAGCATCTAAATCTTATCGCTGACATATTTACTACTGAAGAATAAAATTCAGCAAAAATAATTGGAAATAAATACATAAACATCATCTAAATTTAAACTGCATCATAGTATAGCACCAAATTAACAGGGAAATTTGTATCTAGCAATTTCAATTATGAACAATATAATTCTGCTTGAGTCAACAGAGATGTAGATATGAATTCGAGTTGGAATTGGTCAGAGGTTAGCAGCCAGTCTTTCATCTTTGATGCTGCATCTGTTTCGGAATATTTCAGTATCTGGCTTCATGAATCTGCCTCCTAAGTGCTTTTCTAAAACCGTTGAGAGCTCCAGTTCCCAGCTTCCTCATTCCTGAATTAGGTAACTAAGGGGCAGAGGTCAAAATGATTTTCTTATTTGTTGAATGTTTATCATCAAATTTAGTCATTGAAAAATGAATTGGTTGGTTTTGCCATTTCTAGCAAAGAAAAATGTTTACCTACTATACAGGGGATTTGAAAGGAAGGGGGATCTTTTTAGAAGGTGAATTTGGAACACGTTACTGCCTACAAATGGATCCTATTCAAAGTGGTTCCAAAGGAGGAGTAGGAAGCCAATAATGCCCTTGCCATTTCATGGTCTCTTCTACTCCATTGATAGTAACATGTAGAATGTAAACTTTTGCTTTAAACTGCCAACCTGATGCAGTTGGAGAAGCGTGATCCCAATAAAACAGCTTTATTAGGTGACTTGCTCGGTCAGTTTCCAATGGAATAATTAGTATTCATCATTGGAAAGCTTATCACACAGATTATCAATATAATGAGAAACTCGGATTTGTTCAGCCTAGTGCTTCCTGTTGCCCTAAAGATCTCATAGGAACGCAAGAGCAGTGGAGCCATACATGCTCAACAAAATTAAGTTCTGAAGATGTTATAGAGAAAAACTTAACTAGATATAGCTAATATACTAGTCCAAAGTGCTGGTTTTGCTTGAGGGTGAATCTAGTCCAATGGCATGTACAGAATATCATTTCTTGGTAAGCATGAACAAAATATTTTGAAAAGCTCAAAGAATGAAATAACTTCCGCATATATCCTCTCTTTTTCCAGCAAGGTTGTACATTGCCAGCTCAAAAAACTCTGAATCTTTTGTATCAGCAAGCCCACATAAGTAGTTAATAGTTGAGGGTGCCTGTGGGCTATAGAAGTACTTGATAATACTGACACTGAGCATGGTATATCTCAACTGGTAACAAAAATCGGGTGATCCATCTTTGCAATAAGCTTTTAGGTGAAGTTGATATTTGGTGCAACTGATATTGTGCTACCATCCAAATTGTTTTTGGCTGAACTAGCTGCCTGTGCCTGCGAAGTTTGATTTACTTTCATTATACTCCAAGAATGACATTTTTTTATGCCAATTTTTTGCTTAGGTGTTTTTTTTTTAATTGGCTGCTACCTGGTTCTCAGCACAAAAATCCACTTTCGTTGAGGATTTGAGACCAAGATGTCTCCTAAGGTATACCAGATGCCTCATGTTGGCTTCTCAGGAACACATCCAGAGCAAATTTGTTGGGATTAGAATGCTTGGAGAAGGATGCCTTGGTCTTGGTTGTCATCATCATATGAAATCCTGGTGTACTAGCTATACTATCCGTGCAACTTATGTGTTCAAGTTTTGATGTATTCATCAAACATGAATTTTGATACCCTTAGAGGTTTGTCTCCCTACTGGTGGATTTCAGGAGCTATTAGAAAAGGACCAGTATGATGTTAAAAAGGCAAAGCAAAAGTATACAAAGTGGATGAGGTAGTAAGGAGAGTAGGAAAGCTCAGCTCATTTGTTTGCAGCAAGTTGGTGTCTTACGGTATACCACATTTTCTAATATTCATCTTATCACTAAATGTTCAGTAAAATATGAGAGCTATATTTTTGACTTCCAAGCATGATTTGCTTCACTCAGAAATTTTAGGATTTTTCCTGTTTAAACTATAAATTATAAAACAAAATTTTCTTTGGGTTTTAGCCAATTGGCAATCGAGCCACACCACAGTGAACCAAATTTTTAGGCGTGATAATGAGCTGAGGTGGGGCTAGATCTTGGTCATCCTGGAGCTGGCTCATACCTCAAACTTGAAGCTCAAAACCTGGTTCAAGCCCATGGTTCACCTCTCTGACCTATTTGAGGCCACCTAGGCCAGCTAAATAAAGGTCCATGCTGCCAATTGAGCCGTGCCCCAATAGTTATTCATACCTTAAAAGTCCACTATTTTTTTGGACATTGCATTTCTGCTTAACATGATGATGGCTTATTGTCAATTGAAAGCGTCGACTAGTTTCTGCTTTGTAACATCACATCAACTATGACAAAATCAAGTATGAATAGCAGTGACCACAACAAATAATTAGCAGTAGTTGTCCCGTAGTTGGTCCACATAGTTATCTCATTTTTGTTTAGATAGTTTTATGAGTCGTGCATGTTGTTAACATGACAATTAGAAAAGGTTGTTTAATGGGCAACCGCTGAACAGGTGAGTTAAGTCTTCTGATCTTAAAGCCCACTTCTCTTTGTTATATCATTTTGTTCATCTGACATGATATTTGAATATCCCACCTTACAATGCATTCTACAGCACAGTTTTTGATGAAGCTTCGGTCTACCCAGCCTTATATGGACGGTTTCTAGAAAGGAACCCACTTCTGAAGCAGTGTATCAATTTCTTGAACATGCAAAAATGTGGGTTATAATTATCCACTGAAGAGTTCAGAAACTTCCTCAAGAATTTCGTCCATGGTTGGCTGCTAATCGTGAAGTTGATTCACCACTGATGTCAATTTCACTCTCCAAACTCTCTACACTGCAGCTTGTACTTGAAGAATACTCTCAAACCATGGAGGCTGGATCTGTTTGTTGGTCATTCTGTAAGCCTATGTTGATCCTCCTAAATCTTCCTAGCCATTCTTAGGTTCTTGAACATCTGTTTGGTGTCGGGTTAGGCAGGAAATACCACCAGGCTTTTGCGTCTATAGCTCTAAGTATAATCTTGCAAAGAAATACTCCGAGTGAAGTTACAGTTGAAACTTGGATGCAAAGTCTGCAATGGAACTATTAACTAGCTTCATATGGATCATGGTATAGTGATGCAGGAGCAGATGTCTATTATAGGGCCACATGGGACATTACCATTGTGCATGATCTATGCTTGCCTGGAACTTCCTCAAGTCCAAGGCCTTTATTGAAAGTTTAGGATCTTACACATTGAAATATGATTGCACTGTCAAAATGCTCATTTTTGCATGCTGTTAGGTGGACCAGGATGGTATCTCTAGCCGGCTAGTCCAATGTCGGACTTGCCTAAGTTTTTGAGTTTTCTTTGAAGGAGTAATCAAACTAGAAAGCTCCTCATAACAGCGTTGATGGACATGCCCAAGGAACCAAGGCTTAAGATCACAGCAATATGACCATTATAATGCTTGCTATAATGCTTTTGGTGCATCCTGTTATTATATACTATTATAGGAGAAAAAAAGATAATAGTTGTTATAACATAGTATTCATAATATAAATTACAACCTCTTTTTCACTTGCACCTTCCTCTAAATAAGATCGAGATATTTCCTCCAAAGTGATTGTATGAACCAACAAGATATTATTTCCTTATCTAATGAAAAGTGAATGGAAAGATCATACCATTATTTTCCCATTATTGTTATGTTGTTATAATACCATTATAATAGCTGTTGCAACAGTGATTATGTCAATATAGAAAATTTGAGATTCTGCTTTTTGAAGCAAATAACAGCCGTTGCAAAGACCAACAATGGTTCTTTATTATTAGTTATAGCAGCAAAATGCATTATTTTCATGCTGGAGGTCCTGGTATCCTTTGTTGGCCTTTGTACCTTCTTAAAAAGTGTTCAGGTTGTATCTTTCATGTGGAAGAATGATTCATCCTTTTTTTTTTTGGTGATGTCAAAACGTTTGATCATGCAATGGCCGCTTTGAGAGTTGCATAAGAGGAAGAAAAGATAATGCTTTCAGATCCATGCAATATACACTCAAGAAGATCAATCATTCTTTTGCATGAAAGATGCATCCGGACCTAAGAAGGAAGGCTTTCGATTATCCTATAACCTATGTTGGAAATTTGTGGGGCAATCTTTATATGCATGGTTACTGCAGTGATGCATTTTCTAGTGGGGGTATTCTCCAAATTGTTGGACATGGAAAGGTCACAGCGTCATTATTATTTAGATGTACAATAGATAATACATATGGACAGGACTCTCAAATGGATCTTGGAAAAACTTTAAATGTACAAGTCCAAAGAAAAAAATATCGGTTGAATTTGAGAAAATTTTTTAGAAAGAGATAAATGGACTTTCTGGATTTCTCTTGATTCGTAGTCTAGTAAACAAAATAAATTGGTGCCTAGCATTATGTTGTTTGCGTCACTATTTTCTTGAAAAACAATATATTTTATTTCTCATAAAGAGATGTTCTTGTCGTTTTTTGAGAAATTCAAGCACAACTTGGAAATCCCATTCAAAAAAGTCACCAAAAAGGTATGTAATTTTCATATCATCTCATTATCTAGTACGATATGATGCTAATACGAAAGGAAAAAAAAAAAAAAAGGTAATGCAAGATCTGCATTCCAATTAATGACTTCTTACCATCTGTCACCAGTCCCAAATGCAATTCCATTCGTCAAATGCATCCGCATCATATCCTCTTGATATCGTTTGCATTGATTTAGAACTAATAAGGCTGTCTCCAAGGACCACCATTTTTTTACCAAAAAAAAAAAAAAGGCCACCATTTAAGTCAAGCTCATGTGAGATGTCTTCAATATAAACATAAAAGAAAGATTTATGTATTAACGTACACAAAAGGTGTAAATTTAAATTTATGAAGTAATGATACAGCAATTCATCCTCTCACGTGAAATGAGTGGTTTTGATACCAAAGTATAGCAAACCTGAGGGCCCAGTCATCCTTTTTTATTTTTGCAGAGGTAATCTTTTTTGTGAGATACTGCATTGCCCCTTTCTTTGGATAAACTTGGTTATCTCACCTTACACCTTTGAGTCATATATCAGGCTGCGACTGTCCTATTTTCTACAAAATATTAAGTTCAAGATAATTTTGAAGCCAAAATGCTATTTGCCCATATCTATGACATGGTTCTACCAAAAAAAAAAAAAAAAATCTATGACATGGCACTTGTTGGTAAGATTATTGGAAACTGGAAGAGCTCTACACTCGGGCTGCATGGGGGTTTAGGATTGTCTGAGCGAGAATTACAGGTGGGGGATATATAAAGATATATAGATATAGCTATAGACGTAGAGAGAGAGAGAGAGAGAGAATGGTGAAACAAACTCTCTGCTATATTACTGATTCAATACATATTTTGTTTTTGTTCCAACATTAGTCAACTTTACCAAGACATGTCCATACAAAATTTAACAAAGATAGAATAGCCATGAATCACGCAAATTCCTGAAAGTAAAAAAGTAGCCATGCAGAGTACACCTGAAAAAGTTGAGGCACGTTGTGTGACCTAGGAAATTAAGAAAGTAAATGATGTAAAGTGGTACATTTCGATTTTGAAGCCTTCACATAACCCTCACAAGGATCGAATGAAGAAGAAACATGAGGATGGTAAACTCTATTAACCAAAAAGATCATCGGATTTTCTAAAATGTGATCCTAATATCGATTATGATGAGTGAAATGCTTTTACCGACCGCCAAGAAACATGCCCCTGAGGTTTCAATCCTAACAATTCTTGTATTTTTCGTATTGATCCTCCTTCAAGGAAGTCATTGTTACATATAATGGCCTTGTCTGAAAAAGGGCAAAAACCTATGTCCCCCAAATGATCATCCATTAGCCAACAAGGCTTTATCAGATCCCGACCTATTTAATTTAAAATGTAGATGCAAATTAGATAAAAAAATAATAAGCTAAATTTGGTAAAGTGTGGTAAATGGTATGATTAGTTGTGAATCAGTATGTCACCGAAATTCTTGCTCACATGCAAAATTAGCATTGTGGCAAGAAGTCACTTCGGACATTCTTCTGCTGAGAATAGCGGCATTGATCGCTATGTTGACAAAGGTTAGTATCTGGCTCAAGTAGACAGATGGGTTGCTATCATATGCAGCTGATATATATAGTCTTAGATTAATCAAATGCATGCTAATTCACATCGCACTACTTTTCTAGATTCGTCTCAAACTTGTCCATTGACCGCAACTATTGAGCTCTAGATTATGTGCTCCCGTTCCTCCTGCAAGTGCCAAGTTATCAAGACTATGACCCCATCTCCACCTATCTAGAAGCTCGATGTACAGTTTTTGTTGGTTAGGTCTCCACCAGCTGCCCCGCATACTCTCAATAAAACAGTGCAATCAAAGCAAGTTTATACACCTCTATTTCTTGAAAAAAAAAAAAATAGAAAGAAAGATATGGTAAATAATTTAAATATAATAATGATAATATTGAAAGAAAATTTAAGTTCAGTATCTGTATGCCATTGTAGTGCCGATTTTGGAAATGGTGATTCTTTTCCATGAGTAGGAGTCTCATTTTTCTGTGTCTATTTATTTTTCTTTCCAATTTTATATAAAATTTATTTCCTATAAAATATAGTTTTATGCTATATATTAAATGCTGAGTATATACAAAGAAAAATCTAAGCATTTTTGCATAGCGATGGGACCACTTTAAAAATTTACTTGAAGAGAAAAATAGGATTCAGAAAGGATATATATGCATAATAGCAAGGAAGACTCGGAGGAGTCAAAAGTATTAGTTGGACGTAATGGATGAGAGGGGAAAGAACGGAAGTTCACGTGTTGATAAGTGTTCCATCGCACCGCACTTGGGCCGCCGTGGATTGCGCCACGCCTCCGCTGCTGCTTTTATTCCCACCTATCGGCTTTTCTTTTTGTCATCACGCGACCGGAAAAAAAAAAAAAAAAAAAAAAAGTTCGTATCATTACAAACAGCGACGAATGAGCGGACAAATCTTCAGCGGCGCCCATCCAGGAAAAGAATATGCTGCCGGCCCCCACAGCTGTATCCATACAGGCGCCCGTGATATCCACGGGATCAACAGGAGGACATCCATGCCAACTTGCATTGTTGTTTTTTTTTTTAAAAAAAAAATGGAAATATGAATTCTATTTACTTTTCTTTCATATTTCTAATAATAAAATATATATTTAATTTATTTTTTTTAAAAAATAATAAGATTGATGACATGGTCAGATATGAGGAAGAGGAGGGGATGGGGCCAATGATATGGTCGAAAATGACATAACTTGATGTTGGATGAAAAGATGACTGGGCAAAAAGTATAGAAAGAGATCAATGACATGGCTTCAGACAGTAAAGAGATCGATATTAGATGAAGAGACGGTTGGTGGTGTTCGAAGAGACAATCTAATCGAATAAAGGTGATAGAGCCAAATGCAAGATTGGATGAAAAAAGAGGTGTTGGGAGGAGAGGGTGAAAACTCTTTTTTTTTTAAACAAATGAGTGTAAATATTTATTTTTATTTTTTATAAAAATAATAAATTTTTTTAAAAAAAAAATAAAGACGGATGACCAAACATATTTTCTTGCATTGAATTCCATATTTCAATTAAAAAAAAAAAAAAACTAAATAGGGCCAAACCTTTTATTGCCAACCATGCTTAGTTCTTGGTCAAAGCGTGTGAACACAGGCTATTATTTTCAAAATGTTGAATTTTGTCAATTTACCTCAACATGTATACTTTCACATGGAAAATAAGCGTTTTATTGAGCGAATATTGATTTGGATAATAATCTTTTTAATTTTTATTGTTATCTATTATTTTATTATAAAAATATTTTCCAAACATATGATGGGGCAAAATGTTTCATAATTGTCATAATGGTGAAAAATGCTTTTGGTGGTGCTTTGTTGTTTATGGTCCGATAGCCAGACACCACCAGTATGTGACGAATAGCAAAATGTCATTGAATATAGGACTCAATTTCGCTGTGGAGAAGTACAAGTCTTCTATCTCGTAACGGGAATACGATAAACTTCCATCAACTTTCTGACTCTTCCCTACGTACAATTCATCACATGATTTGGTTTAATATAGGACCTCGATCTGCTTTTGTTTTGTTAAAAATATACCCTGCACCCAGATCATAAAAATTTCGTTTAGCTTGGATTGCAGAAGATTTACCACCTACGTTGCTCACTCCTTCTTGTGACCAGTCCTGTTAATAATGTCTTCAATCACCTTCTACCACGTGGCATATCATTGGTGCATAAATTTTTTTTATCAGTTTGTGCATCACAAATTCATTTGTGCCACATGAGAAGTTCTTTTATCAAGTTTGCACATTGCAAGCATCCATGGAGTTCATAACTGCGTGAATGATTTCACTCTCATTAGCTGTGTCATTTTTCTCATATACATATTATACGGATTGAGATTAAGAAGCAAGCTTACTTATGGTGAGACTTGGATGCCCTCATAATCTTTTTATGTAACATTTCCATATAAGATTTACTATTCTCCTCTCCTGTGAGAGAGATCAAGGAGTGTAGATAATGCATGCCCACATAAATTTCTCTGTCACATATTTAGATAAGATTGGCTATTCTCCTCTCCTTTTGAGAGGCATCAGGGAGTGCAGAGAGATGGGTGTGGCAAGCATTTTACTCATCAGCCACACGAACACTATTTTGGCGAAAAATGTAAACATGTTTGTGATTGCATCTATAGTCCAGACACTACTAACTAAGATTTGCCAGAATTAGAGAGGTAGAGATAGATTCCCTGGTCCACCTAAGTCTAATGTAGATGGTTGTTGGGGAACCCTAGATCTCAACCAAATGGCCCCCAATAGAAGACGTATGGGTCCGATTGCCAATGCTCGATTAGATTATTACACCTCGTATGGTGCCATTTTGCCTTATCATCTAAAAATTTCAGTTTGAACCTTATTGGTGACAGTGGTATCATGCTCATAATATAATATGCTTTAATTATAGCAGATATATGTCACTGTCAGCAAGTCCTAAAATGAGTGTTACTTCTGGCCCCATCTTCAAAACAGGACGGTACAAAAGCCACGCCGCAGGTTGCAATATTCAAACCATATATTGTCTGAAAGCTTTGGTAGCATGCTGTGTTTCTTGGCTCAATTATTTCACACCACAATATATATTAGCAAAGGACATAGTCAGGCGATGAAAGCAACAGACACTACAAAGAGCAGCATGGAAAAGATTTTTCCGTTAATCAGAGAAGATCCAAAGATGATCTAAAAATGCTGTATATAGAGATCACCTTTGAATGCTTCTTTCTTTGATCACGAGCCAAAAAATTGGAATGGATGGAATAAAAATTGGAATAGCCATACTTTCTGACATGTTTTGTTGGTGATTGAAATCGAAATTGAAATGTGATTTGAATATTAAGTGAGATCAAGATTGAGTTTTGAAGGATCAAGACATTCTCATTCATCTCTAGAATCGGTGTAGAAGTAGAATTTTCTTCAATCAAACTAGTGGAATGAGAGTTGCTCATTCCAATTTTTATTCCGGAGCCCAACGTTTCTCGATTAAACGTGTCCTTGAAAAATTAAGAAATATGACTCCCACTTTATGGTTGTTAATTATTACCATAGCCAATTATGCTAGGTATAATAGCTAGTAATTTTGTATCAAATTTTAAATTTAGATATGATTCTAAATAGATTAAAAATTAATATGACCGAAGATAAACCACTCTTTGTGAGTACCGTAGGAAATTTGATCTTGGAAATATATGTATTTAAGAAAATCATGCAACAATACAACACCCGCCAATATGGCTACATTATTCAAAAGACAATGGAATGACCTGTTAAATTGTCTATTTTATATTTCTAGTTAGCTAATTAAGTTCAATCTAGTGGGTGCACCTCTCTCCAGATAAGGGAATGCCTATATCCAAATCTTGATAGGTGGTATTTCAGCTATGTAATATAGATAATCCTGCAGTATGTATTTTAATCACTCCAATCACTATTTTTTTAAAAAAATATTATTTTACTCTTTTATTATTTTTTTGATAAATAAAAGGGGTTGGTAGGAGCGTCCCAACGTGGCTACCTCTCCTGAGCGTGATCATAGGACCCCAACCCCATTGGAGAATGTTCGATTTGGAGAGCGAGTTTGAAGAAGGGTATCCCCTCTCTATTGGACAATGTTCGATTCGGAGAGCGAATTTGAAGAAGGACATCTCCTCTCCAACATATAGACGAATCCAATGGGTGAGTACATCACCCCAATACCATCGAGATTTGATAGATTAGAAATCACTTCCAATATCCGTACGCAGACCATCAGGATCAACTCTCTCCTGATCATTCACGTCCTGCCATTTAATCAAAACCCCAATATCTGCCAAAACTCAAATTCGAATCACTTGCATGAAAGCAAAGGCTCATTCTACCAGGCTATTCCCTCGACGGTACTTTTTTACCATTTAAGATATGATTCGTTGCAAGGAAATTTGTCAAAAGGAAAAAAATAAATTTATTCTACACAAAATAAATTCTGAAATATAGTGACTAAATTTGCTAGTTTTTATAGGAAGTAATTTTTATACATAATTTTCCTTGCAACTGATGGATGGTCATTTTTTTAGATACATCTCTTATCTTGATAAAAATTGAACATGTATAATTGATTGTAGATTTGTCAAGCAATTTGGATTGTGACAATGACCATTTTGGGATAATATGATAAGGACAAGTTTTGCCTTTAAATCATGATGTTAGGTACATCCCTTGTTACATCACAAGTATGTTGTATGGATATGCATCAAGATGCATTGAAGAAACTGTCATGCAGTATTCTCGATGAAGAAACAAACTGAAATGGAAGGCTAGAATCCTTGATTATGGTTGGAGGATGCAACGCAACATTGTTATGTCAAGGAAAATAAAAGGTCCTTATAATATAATATTTGCGATATATCTCTATATTTGTGAATCCAGGAAAATATCATTGTATGCAAAAAAGCAACTCTCAATTTGCTCACATTTGCTATTTGCAAGATTCACAAATGTATTTATTATTTTCAACATTTACACATCCCTTGAGTAAATCTTATTCTAAATAATATTGCCAGAAGAAAAGTGATGATAGAAAGTTTATCATCTGATAAAATAAAAAATATATTAATTTTTTTTTTATCTACAGATATATATTGAATCACTTCATCACTGCTTAATACATACAAACTTGTTTACAGAGTCTTTCTATTATAGTAAAGTGGCATTTCTTATCAAAAATAAGTCTAACAAACATTCTAAACCATCTCTTGCCCCAGAAGTCACTCCTTTTTATTTGGCAACTAAAGATTTTATCTTTGAATCTTGATTGGTATATCTCTAAGTATTTAGACCAAATACTGATAATGTGAATAGACATTTTTTGTTTCCTTTCAAAATAATCTAAAAAATGATCTAAAAAAAGGTAGGCTTAAAATTAATCACAAGGCAATTCCAATATATGTATCCTCCATATTGCACATTATACAGATAATGGATCATTAAATTAAGGATTTAATTAGCATCTTTATTTATTCTTTGAATCAATTAAATGGTCTTATATACTTGAATCAAGCATGAAATCAAGCTTGAATCAAGCTATAGTTCAAGATCATCAAAACTTGAATGTATTTCAACTCAAGCTTCAAGATTATTAAGCTACTTAATTAGATTTATGTTCAATCACATTTAACAATAAGCTTAAATTGGGCTCAAAATAAAAATAATAATCTTAACCCAAAATTTGAGATAAAAATAAATTTCAAGTCAATTTAATTAGACCTAATTTTTGATTAAGCTCGTGGGTCAATTACACCCTACATGTCCAACACCCTCGCCCCCCCTCCACAAAAAAAATTCCCTACAAAAATGAAAATCTAAATGCTTTATTTAATTGCATTGCTATAAAAGCGTGGAACACCACACGCCCGCACCCTCCTCAAACCAAACCCTAAAAAAAATTCTCAAAAATTATCCCTATGGTTTCTCTAAACATTTGGTCCCGTTGATACCACTCCAAAGAAACTAACTACTAGCAACGACTAAATGCCTCGCTAATAATTTTCTGCCATTGCGAATAACATATACTAGTGACGGTGGTTAGCAATAGCTTTCCATCTTTAATAATTCATCGTTAATATTTTTAATGATAAAATTATCACCGCAATAGCCATCATTAATAATATTTTTTTAAAAAATAATTTTCAGTAATTATATATATTAAAATATATTATAATTTAATTAACAAGTAATTATATTTATTAAAACCTGTTATACTTAAATTAATAAGCAACATATATTTATGGACATTATAACAACTAACAATTAACTATCACTATCATAAATAAAAAACTAATATTATATATTTTATCAAAATTAAATTATACAAATAACACTACTCAAATATCAAATACATTACACAAAGTTAAAAAAAAAAACAACAAAGATCCTCCTCCTCCTGCTCCTGCTCCTGTACGTCCTTTGTAGCAACAGGTGGATGAGAGCCGCATGTCCCAGCATCCTATAATAAAAAATAAAATATTATTAATAACTTTAGAATTAAATTAATTAAAACTGTAAAACTAAAGTAAATGATACCCCTCAAGTCTAAACCTTTACGAAGGGATATATTTATATATACGATACGATTCTCAAATAGATTATTTTTATATATTTCATTCGATGATATAGAGCTATAGACACCCCCACTCAGTACTCCATCGGATGGTTAAGTTGAATTTTGACCTTCTGGGTACTCCCTTCTCTCGCTTGAAGTCTAAATCAGCATGGAAGGATATATTTCGATATATTCTTTCAATTCTCAAATGGATTATTCTTATACATTCTATTCGATGATATAAAGCTATAGACACTTCGATCTATCCATTAGATGGTTAAATTGAATTTTGACCCACTGGATATCCCTCCCTTCCGTCTCAAGTCTAAACTGACATGGAGGGGTATATTTCGATATACTCCTCTGATTCTCGAATGAATTATTTCTATATATTTCATTCGATGATACGGACGTATCTATATCTCCATTCTATCCATCGAATAGATAGATAGATTTTTGATCCCTAGATCTCCTTTTCCTAGCTTAAGCCTAATTATATGAAGCTTCTAAAAATAAAAATTTAAAATAAGTAAAAAAATTTATTAATACTGCTTGACTTACCTGCTGTGATAGCTATGACAATGAGCTCAGCTGATCGTGAAGATATGAGTCCCAGAGAATTTCAACAATTGTGTCACGGACAGCATTCCGAAAGTCCTGAGATCGCTGGTAAAAAAACCTCTACATGACCTCCTCAACATGTGCATTACCCCACATTTGGATTGTCGAGGCTTGAGAGGAGGACGTTGAAGATCGACGAGCTACTGAAGGATCGAAGCTATGTCAATCCTATGATCTGACTCCTACTAACCCTTTCGGTGGCCCTGAGCCATCCTTGAGGTCAAAGAGGGACTGAGAGGATGGGTCTTCACCATACTGTGCTACGACATACTCCGCATAATCTGTCTATACAGTTTAGAAATTCATTAGTGCTATTATACATATAAGTATACATAAAAACTTAACAAAAAATCTGTTAAGTGATCACGATCCGTCTGGACCTAGAATCTAAGTAATCATCGATCTTTTTAGACTGATGTGTAGCCTCCATAACTACAGCGAGCGTAGTACATGACCCAGCTGCAGTGTCTATAATAAATAATAAAATTAAGTTAATAAAAATAAATATATGAAACTAAATATGAGATTAATATAAGTATAAAATTTTTACCAATCTATCTACTATGACATATGTGCCAACGGAACCGTCATGTGCTTAATCGAATCTTGCTGGACAGCTCATTTTGTCGGGCCCTCTATCGTCTACTAAGCACTCTTCACTGTTCCACTAGTTACAGAGGGCTTCCATATGTCCTTCCGTATCCAGTGGTCTACGAAAGACTTTCAGTCCGATGGTGACTCAGAACTGGAGAACTCAATGACGGACTGCTTCAGGTGGTACAATCCATCCCGAGCCGATGTGTGGCAACCTCCTCGAAGGTCTGATGGTCGGCCTTCTCATCCTGCAAAGTCTCAAATCGATAGTATAATGTAAATAAAGATGACATGTATCAATAAATAGAATAAAATGTATCGTGAATTTAAAAATTAAACACTTTGACTTATCAGGAACATCTCTTATGTATCATCATGAGCCCGCCCCGACGCCAACTGAAAAATCATTCACCAACTTGGCATCAATTGTCGGACGATCTGATAACCACACGAGAACCTTAGGCTCCTTTATATCATGTAAAATTGATTTTAAACAATAAATGTTGATTCTAAAATGTTAAAATTTTTTAAATATATTTTTAAAGATCTAGTACTTACATGTGGCTTAAATGTGTACTAACTCTCTATCCTCTGGTCGAGTCGGAGGTGCAGTGAGCCGACGGATCCTCTATCATGGTGTTGAGGCTCAGAGCTGCTGCTACTCCATGTGACTGTGAGTCAATGGTGACCTACATCATCTGAACTGAGAATAGCAAAAGATAATAAAGAATATTATATTAGATAAAAAATGAAATAATCTAATAAAATTTTTATAGTGTTAGATTTTATCCCGTGGTGTGGATACCACAGAACTATGAGCTGACCGCAAAGAGCTCTCTCCTTTGAAGCTCTGTCCTCTGGAGCTCTCTCTCAGCTAGCACGGCTCCATCCTCTGGATAGTCATCCGATAATCTTGAAAATAAAAATAAATAGATTCACAAATTAATTATACAAATATGGAAGTAATGTAATAATTAAAATGATGCAAGATAAGTATAAAAAATAAATAAAATAAACACATACAAAAATAAAAATGGCTCCATTTACCCTGGGGTTGACTCCAATTATTTAGGAGTCGACTCCATCTATCCTGGGGTCGACTCCTGTTGCGTGCCAATTTTCTCCAATGTTCATTAGCATCTCTCAGCATATGATAGAAATCACTGCTGTCAGCTTCTGGATCGTCCTCCATATTTCAGTTAAATTCAGGACCAGCAACATCCATAATCATGTTACCATTCTATCTGTGTCCCTGTCCTGCTCATTCTAATCCTTACAATTGTTTCCACATCTCTCCATATAGGTACCAATGCTTGTAGGGCATAAATCTATTTTATATAAATGACAGTCATTATATCCTATCAAGTATTTTTCTATTGCCACATCTCTTACAAGGACAACGAGCTCGCCTTTGATATAAGAGTGCCATATTCCAAAAGTATAATCATAGAAGTACTCTACACCCTTATTGCATTCAGTAGAAATCGCTCCATCAACTATTTGATGGTCCATCCAACTACGATCCATGCACACTACCTAAGATTCTGCATATACAAATATAAAATAATTACTAAATATTATTTTATCATTTCGAATGGCTTATATAATAATTGCATCTACCATCAATAATAGGTATAGAAGATTCTATTCTGTTTGAAATTGTATTAATTCTATAGATCAAGTATAGTAATCAAACAATATGCAATAGGGGCCGAAAAAATTTTGACAGCATCTCCCTTAGTTCTCCCCTATATGGTGTAAGATGTGTGAGAAGACTAAAAGAAAATACTATCCAAATTTTTTTTTGAACTCTCACATACTGTTTGATTATTATAATGGCCTATAGAGTTAATTGCATTTCTCAAACTCTCCATACTAGACAATCAATTGATCAATGAACATAATTCTTCTATCCTACAAAAATATATAAATGTACGGATGTATAGAATATATATATTAATCAAAAGATGATTTATGGTTTATGCAATGTAATATTTTTAAAATTTTTAAAATAGAGATTCCAAAGCACCGAGCAGCATTGCAAATAGAGTTGAAAATGGACCAGCTAGGTCGGGCCACACCCCTACCTGAGCCAGCCTAAAATTTTTTTTTCGAATTTTAGACAGGGCCTAAGCCCTATAATCTTTTAAAATATGAGATCCAAGCCAGCTCAAATCCAATCGGACCGACCTGTATATTTGTGATAGGTCGAAAGCAAGCTCATCAGCACTGCCACTCGGATCTTGCCGATTACCTCCGAGGGACAGATGTTCCCCGTCAGAAGCACATTGGTCATCAAAGAACTCACCGAGCTGCTCTCCCGCCGTCAGAGTAGATGAGCAGGCCAGAGCTGGTCTAGTGGTGGCCTGATCTCAAATCCTTGCCATCGAAGGCAGTGGGGCTACTCTCATCAGAGAGCTCTCCGAAGTAGTTCTACCTCCTGAGAGCACCATCGGATACGAGATTTTATATGGCAGCAGCACTCGTCTAGATTTATCGATGATTGAGAATGCACTTCCTGTGCACAAATTACATCAAATATTTTAAATTTAAATAAATTGATAAATCTAAATTTAAATATTAAAAATTTAAAGAGGAGGGAATGGCATGTGGCGGTGGCTTCATTACCATCATCGTCGCTAATATTCACAGGCGGTGCAGGGAAGAAGAGGAGGCGACGAGGGATTATGGCATGGTGTTCCGACAGTGCGGCTAGGGAAGAAGGGGGGAGGCACGGGAAGAAGGGGGAGAAGGGGGACGACGGATCTGGTGAGGGGAAGGCCGATTGTGGGGATGCCTAATCCGGCATGGGGATGGCGGTGGGGGAAGAAGGGGGGAGGCCGGGGTGTCGGGACGGCGGTTCGGTGAGCTTCTGATTATGCTAGGGGAATAGGGAGAGGTGCGAGCTCGGGGATGACTATCTGACACGGGACATGGATCCAAGGAGGGGACAGCAACCGGGGCTGGGCGCAGGACAAAGCCTACGACAATACGGGGGGGGGAGATCGGGGATGGAGGGGGGGATTAATGGGACAGCGCTGGAAAATAAAATCGAGCGATCAGAGACGGGGGTGGTTTTAGGGTAGATTAAGCGATGGCTAGATTTCATCGCTAAAGCTATGGTTAATACTATTTATTTAAAATTAAATTTATAGTGATGGTACTGTCATTGCTAAGAACTAAATAAGCCATCCCAATAAGTCCTCAATCTTTTAGCGACAGGATTTATTATCATCGTAACACATGGTCGGTAAATATTTCTATTAGCGACGGCTCGTTTACTGTCGCTAAAAGCCGTTGCTAATACTCTATTTTCTTATAGATACATATAATTCAACCTCATCACCTGGCCACATGCAATGGATTATTATCTGAGTTAGAAATATTTTTTGGATCACATCAGCCGTTTACTGATCTGCTTCTTCAGTTTGTCATTTTATTGATCTAATTTGGCCAGAGCTAATGTTTCTTAAAGTATAATGCTTATCTCAACTTTCTGTCAATCTATAGTAAATTACTTCGGTCTTTAGCCGATATGATTATAAGACACAGAGGGTACTTAATATTCAGTTCAGCCAATTACCGATCTAAGGTGAGTAGCATCGGTAATATACCGATATAAATCTTAGAATGCAAATAGTTATCTCACATCTGTCATCTAGCTTAGCATCAGCTATCTTCCAACTACTTTACAGCTAATCTTCATGTGGGCAAATAACCCACGATCTTCGTACAGCTAGCGATTTTATTATAATAAACTAACGGTCTAACAAATTCTCCTAATGGCCTAACAATTTGAGCAAATCCTTTCTATATAAAGGGAACAAGATATTCTCCGAAGTAAGTCAAGTCAGAACTCATAGAGCGAGACTGTTGAATTTTTTTTAGCTTCCCACTGAAGGGAACAAGAATCCTCTCTCTATTATCTGCAATCCTTTTCTCATCCTTTTATTCTTTCATTTTACTATCTATTCTCAAAGTTTTCAACTGACTAAAACATCGGAGGTCCTAAATGAAGGATATCCCACTGATTTCAGAATTTTTCTTTGCAGATTTACTGTAAACTTCATCGAATTCATCCAAGAAATATCTACTTTGGCCCAAGATCAATTTATGATCTATCTTCCGGAGCCTTTAGCAAAAAGTCATTTTAGTATATTACTTCATTTCTGCAGCGAAATAAACTCTATTTTCATTGATTACTAAAACAAATCCAGTCCGTCAAATACAGGCTCCAATATAGGTCAATTTATTTTGAATTTTAAAAAATTAACTGTCTTAAATCTAACCTACTTATACTTTAATCTTATCCAACCATTAATTTAAGGCCTTTTCAAGTCATCTACCTAGCTTTCGTAAGTACCCTTTCCCTAGATTCTCGCTCACCTCTTCCCCATTATATGTCCATCTATTTTTTAGGAGAAAGGAAAGAAAGAATATCCATATTTTTTAGGAGTGTAAGAAGTTAGTATATTTTTAGCAAGAAATCTTGTTAAGGGCAACATTGTCAACATAAAATATATAATTAGCTTATATTATTCGTTTTCTTTATAAAAATACCATGAATATATATTTTATTTATTTATCTTTTATTTTTTTTGATTTAGTTCATTTTGGACTTCTGGTCAACCCCAAAATAATCCTCTGACATTTATGGCAGGGTTTGAAAAGTACCAATCGTTATAAAACAACTGGAAATGGACATATGCAATTTTTCCAAAGATCAGACATACGTCTAAACTTAAATGAAATGTATGCAATATGCATATGAATGTGTATGTGTATATGTATGTATGTATGTATGTATGTATGCATGTTTTACATTTGACATGCCCCGCGGAGGCACTAAAACAAAATATAAGGACAAAATCTACCATAGGCTATACGTACTGGTTAGAAAATGTTAAACACAACTTTGGTAAAATAGATTATATAATATATGGTAGTATATATAACTAAAACAACATTGTTTATGCAACCCCCCTCCCTAGCTAGGTTGAGTGATTGGCTTAAGTTTAATTCTTTTACGGTACAATTTGGCACGATTTAGGACAAGCATGGTTACTATGTATTTAACAACCAGCCTAGGGCCCTTTTAGCAGGTTCATAAAATATATATCGAGAGAAGAAAGATACATGTATGAGTGGCAATGACCATGCTATTTGAGTTGGATAATTTAACACCTAAATTAATCATATTTCAAGCAATCAATCCATGCAGCTAGCCTTGGAGCACCCATGCCCGGTAGACAGTGTGGATGGCCACAAATACATAGAAAACTGGGCATGTGTAGTCCTCACATGGAAGTAAAGGATTAAAAGGTGAAAAAAGAGTAAAAATATGCGCCAAATGTACGCTCTGATTCGCGGGTAAGGTCGGCACAGAGAATCCCAGTTAAATCCAAGCGCTCCGGACAAAACCCAGTCCAAAAGACACAGAGAGAAAGAAACAAAGCGATAGAGAATTCCAATTTCCTTTGGAGAGAGAGAGGAAAGCACTCTCTTTTCCTCCTCCTCCAAGGCCAACAAAATATATCGCTCTTTTATTCTTCCCCTTTAAAGGGGAACCACCGAGCCAGCCTAAAGCTAGGAAGAGCTCCACTCTACCTGGTTTATTTGGAGGGGAGTATGTGTTTTCTTGATGCTTGTTTCGTGTGGTGGGGTGGTGGGCGGTGAGTTTAAAGCGCCCCGGGTGGTTCTCTTTAACGTGTCCTTTGGAATATCTTTTCAGAGGGTATGAGGTGGGGTTTGAAATCAATTCCTCTCCTCACGCCTATAAGTTCTCCATCACCACCTCAATCCTTGTCCTCCCCACCCTTCTCTCTCTCTCTCTCTCTCTTGTGTGTGTGTGTGTGTGTGTGTGTGACAAGGTTTTATTATAAGGGTTTAAGAAAAGAAGTGGGGGGTTTGGTTGGCTGAAAAAAATGGGATGGAAGAAGAGGTGAGATGAGTTGTGCCTGGCTCCCTGTATGCCACTGGCTTAGAAACTAATCTATCAATAGATTAGCTACGGCGGGTGGCGTGCGAGGAGCCAAGCATACTCTCGCTCTTTCTCCTCTCTCTCTCTCTCTCTCTCACTCTCTCTGAGTTTCTTTTTTTTTTTTTTTTTTATCATGTCATGGGTTTCATGGAATGCTAAAAGATGGGTTAAACTTGATGCTTTTGGTTTTTTTGAGGATAACTAATCTTTGTATGATGTTTTGCAGCTTTAGAAGTGATATGGATTCCACAGCTTATCAAAGCAAAAGAAGAAAAGGTTTTGGCTACAAGAATCTTTCCCCTTGTTGTTCTTCTATTCTGTAGGGGATCTATGTCTCCATGCTTGTGATTTTAGCTTAAGAAAAATGATTATCATTTACTATCTCTGGCTGGTATGTGAATTTCGAGTACAATGACTCGTACATTGAGATATCGTTGTAGAGATGTGAGGTTTGATTGGTGCAATACATCATTGCCTAATATTCTCTTGGTATCTTGGTTTCTACTTGTATTTCATACAACATAATCTCTTCGAGCTAGCGAAGGTTGATTTTGAAAAAAAAAAAAGAAATCTAAGTTTCTTGATATGTGTTTGCCTTGAGGCTAATGATGCACCAATAATGATGTTTTATGGAGTATGATATCATGGATTTTAGCTTCTTTTTTTTATTTCTCAGTTAATAGATCATGGAAGCATTCGTTTTGTTAATTATAAAGAGAATCAGGAGCAAATCCTTCTCCTCCTCTATTCCTTTCGTTACCATACTTATTCATAGACAGGTTTTGGTGTTTTGTTCAACTTCCCGGTGACTGAAGGTTGAAGGTTCATCACTTCTCAAAAAATAATTAACTAGGTTTATTGAGAATGCTTACCTCTTTGTTCATAGATCAGACAAGTATTCTTAAAGGTGTTTTTTTTTTTTTCCTTTTAAAATAGGGTGGAAATCCCTCTCCTCCATTCTTTAATCCCTTGACAGATGGAACCATTGAAAGATGGTTTTGACATCTTTTATGACAATTATCAAACAGGAAGTTTTCATGATTTATTCATGACATGCATTGATGGGATTTTTGTACAACAACTGGAATCTCTTAAAGCTTGGGACAAGACAATCAAAATGGAAAACAAAAAAAATCGATCATCATGGGATCTATAACACAAATCAAATAAAACAATGGGATCCAGGATTTTGGGAAGTGATTTGGTAATACATCAAAAAAGAAGAGTGTAAAAAAACTCATACAAACTAGGATATATGGAAGATTTCTATTAGTTGTGTAACTTGACTTCTCATCTCATACGTTGGGTGATTGGTTTTATATAAAAAAGTGAATTTTACTCAGATTTTTGTTTAGCTTTTTCTAACCTGCATTGTAGAGTATAAAACATTGATTTCTGTGACATGATATTCCTAATACAAAACACATACTGATATTTTTATGATGGAGAATTCTTGAACCCCCATCTCATTGTACATTCTAACATTCTCCTCGACCATCTTATTGTCCACCAAACTCTATGATCCACTCCTTAAACTCTCCCTGAACTCTTCCAATTACAACTTGATACAACTGTTTTCATTTTGTTTGGACCACCATGTGCCTCTTTGCAAGTAGTCTAAAACATGGAGTCAGGAATTCTGAAACCATAGTTGTCACCGAAAAATTTAGTGTCACATTACCCATATCTCCATGCCCCACTAGACCTTCTGCTTTTCAGTCAACACTAGTTCCTCCTACTACTGTGGCGTGGTCTATCTCTCTTAATGGTGTGTTTTTTTTTTTTTTTTTTTCCTTTGAAAAATTGTGTGGCTACCAGAAAGAAAACATGTTTTTTGGGACCCACTAAATGAGCAGGCTCCCATTTGAGGCTGGCACGCTACATTTTGTTGTTTTGCTCCCTTGCTTGGAACCGAGACATAAAGTATTCTATCTCCAGGGAGGGGTTGTCAGCTTTCCATTTTTCCAAGGTTTGATAGGATGGTGTCTTTCTCAAGTCTCATGTGTGTTTCCACGGCCGTATGAAGACTGAAGAACAATACCGATCTCATGTCTCTTTTTTGCACTGCTGCATGCTCGCAACTGCTCTATTCCTACATTACCCTTCTCTTAATGCTTCAATGACATAAAAAAATCCTGAAGAATAATGATCCATAAATTGCTTACATGCTGATCATGCAAGAAATCTTTTTCCTATTTCTTTTGTGTGGCCTTGGGGTATCTTTCCTTACCATCTTGGAGTTAGCTTTTTTTAATTATTGCCGATCATCATTCAATTAACATGCAGCGTGCTTATAAATTTTTTCCCATGTCTTTTTTTTTTTTTTTTGGAAAGTGGGAAAGGGAGGGGAAGGCTCTAAAGTATTTTGTAATTATCTAGATCCAGATTTATGAGAACGCACTGCTTAATCGTCGAATCTTGAAACTCTGGCTATTAAATATAGTTAATCGTCAATTAACTAGATGAAAGTCCTCCTTCAGTCTAGTATCCGCTAGTATTATCCTTGCAAGCTATCTCATCTGTTCATTCATTGCATCATGTTTGAAAAAAAAAAAAAAAAAAAAAATTGCCCGCCAACAAGTTTGCATGATAGGCATATATAAGAAGCATACATTTGGCATATGCAAGCTTGTGAATGTCAAAGTGTTGCATTCAAAGATTACTAGCCGAACTTACAACTAAACACAATTATTCATGTAAATCTTTTATGTGTTTAGAATCATGATTGTATATTTTGCATTTTTTGGGTGCTGATGAGTGTGCTTAGCTTAAAAAATTCTCGAAGAAATGTCTTCTTGCCTATAACCGGCGGCGCTTATGCAGGATATTGCACTTGTTGGATTGCTATGGTTGGCAATTGTTTGTTTTGTAACAAGCAACATCCATGAACAAGTAATACGATGGGCGATTTTACCGATTAAAGGTTACCTATCGGAGATCAAAAAATTGGAGTAAATTAAAGCCCAAGCAAACGGTTGTCATTTTCAAAATAGGTAGTGAGGGCAAGACGTGTGCTGGATATTGGGAGAAGAAACTGGTCATATAAAACACAAAGGCATCATTGGGTTTCATCGATCAAATCTGGCAGCCAGATGTGGAATAGTTTGTCAGCATGGTGGCTCTTCTCAGTTTTGCATGGCTCTATGTGAACCGTGAGCAGAAGTTGTTCAAGGGTAGCCTAGCTCTAGTTTACGCAAGTATGTAGCCTAGCTTTAGTTTAAGCAAGTATATGTAGCTAGTTTGTATCTTGTGTTAGACTATGAGCTCTTTTAGCGAGTTCATTGTCACACCTGAAAGGAGGAAAATAGAGCTTATGACCTCACAAATTGGCTGTGTGTGTGTGTGTATGTGTGTGCGTGTGTGTGGACGTGCTCGTATATATTAAGTTCTTACGTTGAAACCTAGTCACCCAAAACTTTGAGCATGTTTGGTTGGGGGAGAGTTGAATGGGAACGAGTGTTTCCCATTCCAGCCATTTAGTTGAGAGGAGTATCATTCTGATTCTTAGGAAGGAATGAAAATTTCTAATTTCCTAAAACTCAATCAATCCCTACTATCTCCTGGTATTCAAAAAAAATTATTTTGAATACCAGGAGATATTACTCATAGATATCATACTATGGTTGCTTTATCCTAATAACAGGATTATATTTCATAATTGATAGAGTTTCATATTTTGGATGCCAACTTTATACTTGTTGGTAGATCATATTTTTTATGGATGCTAGTTTCGGATGTTGATCTTTTCCAAATTTAGAGAGTCATACATAGCTATCTGAAAGCTTTTAAAATAATTATATTTTCTTAATTCATATATATAGATGAAAAAATATTTAATGGCATGATAAGATTCTTTCTTCATAAGCATACTATTTTTATTAAAAGTATTTATGAAATCATTTTTCATAACAAAGCATGATTTTAATAATACATATGTTGATCCTTTATTTTTAGAAAACATAATATTATCAATGACAAACTATATATTAAAAAATATGATAGTTCCAAAATTAATAAGGAGTATAAGATCTACTTTCCACTTCCACTAAGAATTTCAAACTTCACTGGGTGAGTATGTTAAATCTATTTATAATATTAAAAACATGATTAATTTCTATTTGATGACTTTAATAGAACTAAATAATAAGAAAAAGAGATTGTTCATCGGTCTGATAGACTGCTTGAGCACAAGAGTGATTTAGAGCCTCTTTGTGGGGTTCGACTTGGGTCTATAGGATAGATAGATAGGCTCTGTATGGGGTCTAGTAGTGCCTAGCATGGGTTGGAGTTGGAAATGACATGCAGCATAACCATTTAGGTGATTCAGGACCCTATTTTTCAAAGGTTGACTAGGGATCCACAGAGGAGGCTGGGACCTTTCATTGGGTCCATGAATCCAATGGGGAGAGAAAGAGAGACATCTTCTTTTTTTCTCTTTTTTTTCTTCTTTTCTTTCTTCTTCTTTCTTAGCAAAATAGGAGATGAAGGGGTGGACAGTAGCTATAGTCTGATGGTTAATGTCGAAGGGCCGGTGACATATAGTAGCAGTGGGCACCGAAGGATAATTGGCGGCTATGATTGGCCGGCAAGGAAAAAAAAGAAAAAAAGGGCCGAAAATAAGAAAATAGGGGATTCTCTATGCTTTGAGCATTGGTTGTCCACCGACGGCAATAGCTCCATTGGTGGCCACTAGAGACTCATAGAGAACTTGATCTAGGGCTCCTCAATAAAGAACAATCATATTGATGGCCAAAAAAAAAAAGATGAAATGGATCAAAAAAATAAGGGCTATGGGAAGAAGAGGAAGTGAGGGGAAATAAAATCAGAGTTTTACCTTGGCTCCAGTGGTGTTGTTCAGCCATGATTTCTGGTGGTCACAATGAACGAAAATAGATGAGCTCAAGCGGGAAAAGAGAGAAGAAAGGGACAATAATGATTAGTGATTATCGATTTATAATAGTTAAGAACTTATTCAAAACGACTAACCAGAAGATATTATTTAGGTTCTTAATCACACATAAGTATGCAAGATTTTTCCAGCGAATAATAATCTAAGACTAAATTCATGCCCATACGGATTCTTACATACTTTCTATATTTAAGTCATGATATCCTCGTCAGATTAAGGATCCAAATCCATTCATAAATACCATGATCGGCTCATAGTCAGCCTCAAAGAACTCGTACTGCATTATCCTCTAGTACACATAGACCATGGCTAGGTTGGTTTGGATACCATTTGTAACAATTCAGAAGAACTAGCCGAAAGATATTATTTAAATTTTTTAGTCCTATATAAGTACCCAAGATCTTTTCAAAAAATAATTGATATTGAACTAAATATATGCCAACACATATTATGACAAATAGTATCTAAGTCAATCTAACCATAACCCATTTGGACTAGACGATTCTATAGCACGGATTCATTAAGGCTATCAATAAGCCAATCATAGTGTTTATGAATGGTTTTGTATGGCTTTGGACCTTTAGGCTAGCGAAGACACTAGAACTTAAATAAGGGAGTATGTAAGAATTTATGGGGATGTATATTTAGTCTTGCATCGATTATTCACTAGAAAGTGTTTGGATATTTATATAGGATCAAAAACTTAAATAATATCTTTTGCCTAGTCTTTTTAGATGAGATCCTAAGTTGTTAAGAAAGAGTCAGAATCAAATCAATTTGCATCATCCAGCTATCCAGTCACTAATCATAAAGAAGCATCATTGCCTCTTGAGGATTGAAAATTGTACATGCTTTATGCTTAATGGTCTAGAAAATCTCTTCATGGCCTCTGCCAATGCCAGATTTTGTATTGGCATCAAAGGAAGTGAGGAAGGGAGAATAAAAACAAAGATGATTAATGGCCCAAAAATCCTCCAGGCCTTTGGCTGCCAATATTTTGGCCCATGGAAAAAATTAATATTGTTTGGATCAATTTTATTAAAATTTAGCAAATATTTAACAAGGCTTGAAGGTTGTCCTTTCGAATCTGTCACATTCGTGGATGAGTGATATCGATGTGAACTTCAGCTGATATATGGGGACTGAGATATCAATTTCTTGATCACTATAGTAAACTTTAGATTCAAATTTTTTTTAGCTATTGAATTTATTTTGTGTTTCTAATTTATGTAAATCAAGTTTGGCTAAGTATAGTTTAGGAGTACTGATTAGACTGAATTTTGAATATAATTTTAGAGGCATGTTTGGTCTGGGATCAAGAATGACTTTATTGAACTTGGAATCACTTAGTTTTTGCATGAAGAAAATTTGGTTAATTATAAGGGTATTTACGCTTTTGGATCTGGTTAGGACTTTATGGGCTATTGCAGCACCTAAATAAGTTCTACAAACTTAATACAATTGCTTGAAAAGATTATTGTTTCATTAAAAGTGCCCATTTTCTAGCAAGTAAAGTTATAATTAAAAGACCTTAATTCTCAAGCTTGTCTCACATCTTAGATGTAGGGCTCTATTATCTAAGAGTAGATAACATAGAGTAGCTTTTTTCACTGCCACCACCACTACCATCATCATCAATAACAACAACAATAACATCATCGACAACAACAATGACAACAACAAGAATTTGGTTGGGTATCTACATTCTTGGATTTGGTTATGACTTCATGGACAGTGGGAACACTAAAAATCAATATTATAAGAATCATCATCATCGTCAACAACAACAAGATGGATTTGGCTGGGTATCTACATTTTAGAATTTGGTTAGGGCTTTATGGACTGTGGAGCACTAAAAATCAATATTATTTGATTTCTCCCCTTTTTGCCAAGAAGTAAATATTATTGAAAATCCTTAAGCATTCAAACTTTTATCCCAAACCTTAGGACCGCATTCTAAGGGCTATAAACCAAAAAATAGCTTTTCTCCAGATATAGGTAGAGTAGGTTTTCCCATCATCACCATCATTGCTTGATAGTAAGAGAATGTGTATAGAGTTGATAAATAGAAACTTTAGAAAATTGTCAATGATATGTTTGCGTATTCTTATAGGTTGGGCTGATTATTCTATAGAAATCAAGCCTCTTAGCCCATCTAGCTTGTATGTTTAAGAGCTTATCTAAACCTAGTCTAGGTCCTAGCTTTTGAGCTGCAAGAAGGAAAAAAACCTATTAAGACCATTTTTTCTTCTAATAGGATTTGAGCTGTATGGTGTCCGGTCGATATAGAGCTATGCTTAAATGAATAGCCTAATTCATGGATCCTACGGAATTTCCAGCCCAATCCTGTAGGAATATCCAAGCAGGCTCTAAGTGGAATATGAACTTTTGCTACATTAAAGATATATACATGGTTAAGGGAAAGATGATTAGATATAAATTATAATATTAAAATTTAATATACTAGCTAATATATTTAAATCCAGCTTAACCAAATTATGTAGTTCCCATATAAGAGGAAAAAAATATAGTTTCACCAACTTCAAACTCAAACTCTATCTTTATGCTTATTTAACCTCATTAAAATGCTATTAAATTTTTGGCCTTGACACAATATTGATAATGCTTTCCCTTCATGTTGTTACTAGGAAGTAGGAAAGAAAATATTGATATATTATGAATATTATTACTTTTTCTTAATGCCTATGCAAATAATCTTCAAATTAAAGCTTCAAAGAGTAGATATAAAAGAAAAGAACCATAGAAACTAAACGCACAAAAAACTGATATATAAAATAAAAATTATAAAAACATAAAATTTACTATAATATGATGATATTTTCTTAGACTCTTATTATCATTGCGATGGTTTTCCATATGGATCATATTAATTTTATATAATACCTTATTAATCATATAGAAAATTTCTAGGAAAAAAATAGTGAACTTGAGTTATTATACTATTAGGCAATGATTGTGATTGTTGCAAGATTATCTATTAATTAGTATGAAATTCAAAATAATAACAAACAATCCCTGTAGAAAAAATAGGATAATGATTTACATGGTTCGATCTTGGACCTATATCCACAGCGAAGATAAGAAGAAATTTCACTATATTAAAAAAGATGGAGTATAAAGAGTATGTAGTAGTTTCAATAACAAAAGATGGCCTCTTCACTAACAAAAGAGGCATGATTATACATACATATATATATATATATATATATATACACTAATTACTAAAATAAAGAGAAAAGACCAAAATACTCAAACAGACCAATAAAGTTATCACACCAAATTCAAGTCACACTCAATAAATTTCTATGTTGACTTGAATTTCATCAAGCTGCAACACAAAAATAGTAAGTTCCTCTCCATCTCCTCCAATAATGCCCCCTTAGCTCAACATCTCAAAACATAAATTAAATCAAAGCAGTGCTTGAACTTGAGAGTGGTAAGCGGCTTGGTCATCATATCTACTAGATTATCTCTTATAGAAATCATTTTTAATGTAATAACTCCTTGTAATATAAATTCTGAATGAAGTGGTATCTGACATTTATATCCTTGATCCTCTCTTGATATATTTGATATTTATGTAGATATATGACACTTTGGCTATCATAATAAACAGTAGTCACATCCTACTTTAAGTTAAGATCACCAACTAAACCTCGTAACCGAATGATCTTCTTTACTGCTTTTGCTATTGTCATATACTCTGCCTCTGTAGTAGATAAAGCAAAAAATTATAAAGTTACTTTCCAATTGATGGCATAATTTGAGAGAATGAAGGCATAGCTTGTCAGAGATCTTCTCTTATCCAAATCACCTGTATAATCAGAGTCGACATAACCAACAATACTGTTGCAAGTATTTAAACCTAATCATATATTAAACCAACATCCATAGTGCCTCTCAAATAGCCTAAGATCTATTTTATAGTTTGTAAATGAACTTTTTCTAGATGCTCCATGTACCTACTCACGACACAGATGACTTGTGAGATATCTAGATGTGTACAAACTATAGCATGCATGATGCTCCCAATTGCATGAGTATATGGAATATGTGACATATATTCCTCCTTTTTATTTGACTGTGGAGGCAAAGAGGGTGAAAGTCTAAAGTATGCTACAAATAGAGTACTCACTGATTCACAATCTTGCATACCAAAAAACTCAAGTAGCTTCTGAATATTATTTTTCTATGACAAGAACAATGTGCCTATGCATCAATCCTTGTGAATCTTCAAATCCAAGATCTTCTTTATTGCATCAAAGTTGTAATACCTAGCCCGTTTGGGCCCCGGACAAAGCCCAAAAGCCCAAATCCCAAACAAAAAAAAAAGAACGAGGAAACTGACGGGAGGAGGAGGAAGACTCCTAACCGGAGTCTTCTTCCTCTCCGTTTTTGATGAAATCGGACTCAAGGAGTCCGGCTAGGGTAGAAGACCTCCTCTATAAAATCTCCTTTCCCTCCCTTAGAATTTTACAACGAGATTTCAGTGAAATTTTTAGGGATTTGAGGGATTTTCCAAGGTTACCGTGGGCTTTTGATCGGAAGAGAGGGGCTGTCGGAGCTCTTTTTGGTTGCTGGAGCAAGGTATTTTCTTTCCTTCTTCTTTTCGAAATCCTTTTCCCGACCTTCGGGATTGTCAGAAAATCCATGAAAATGTGAACCCTTGTTTTGTTCTGTTCGACCGGGCCATCTTTCTCTCTTTTTCGATCACCGGTGCCGTCGTTTGTGATATCTCATCCTTAGATTTGGATCCTCACCTCTCTACCTGTCATCTCCGAGAGGCCTTGGTCGCCGGCGACTGGCCAATGATCGAAAAATAAGAGGAAAAGGGGTGATCCCCTATTTTTTGAATTTTTAAAAAATGCCCCACCGGCTGAGCCTCATTGCGGCGATCTTTTGCTTTCTGCTGTCGGCCGTCGCTGTCGGACCTCCGACCATGCTGCCACCCTTGCGAAGCTTGAGCCACCGAGTCCCCCATGGTCCATCCTCTGTTCGGCTGGGAAGAGAAAGAATAAAAGAAAAATAAAGAAAGAAGAAGAAGAAGAAAAGAAAAAGAAAAAGAGAAAAAGAAGAAGAAGAAAAAGAGAAAAAAAAAAAAAAGAATGAGAGAATTTTCTCTCTCTCCTTTCTCTCTTCTCTCTCCTCTCTCTACCTTCTCTCTCTAGTTTCTCTCTCTAGATTCTCTCTATTTTCTCTCTCTAGACTTTTTTCTCTCTTTATGGATTTTATCTCTCTAGGATCATTCTCTCTCTTTGATTGCATCATGGATCCTAGGATAAATTTGAAATGAAAATATGATGATCTGAGATTGCTCCAAAATTCGTGTAGTAGATTGGATCCCGATCTGGTTCTTATTCGAAATTTATAACATCAATCATGGTTATTCTATATTGAGTCATCCTGATAGGACCTCTGATGATCTCGACCATGATTGCCTCATCTGAAGGATACGAAGATTCTCTCTCTACTTTCTCTTCTAAAATTTTTTCTCTCTAAAATTTTCTCTCTCTTCATAAATTTTCTCTCTCTAGAAGCCTTGTGGATCAATGGAGGGTCTAGATATTTAGATAAGTCTCAATTCTGGGTTAATCCAAGGAGAGGTCCTGAATTTGTGTTAATAGGATCGATTATGGGTAATTTCTTCATATATGATTTTTATATTTGATCAGGGTCATAAAGAGATATGATTGTCTACATAAGATGTCGAGTAGAATATCTTATTTTTGAAATTCATAAATCAAAGAAGAACATTGATTTCTGTGCTTAAATCAGTCACCGATAAAGATAAGAATCCTTGTATATGATCACCATTATATGCTATTTTATTGTTGGTCTTGCATCATTGATTTTACATCATTGGATTTGAGATCGATGAATTGCTATGCTTGAGACACCGTTATATTACTTATATGATTTTTGAGCATGAGTATATTATGTCAATACATATGTATCAATGATTGATGGCATGATTGTATGGATATGACATATCTAATTTGATCACAATATAAATCGAAATTGATTTGGTGAAATCAACATATAATGATTAAATAAAAAAGAGATATAGTTTGGACTAGCCTTGTCATGTAGAATAGTCCGTCAGAAGCTTATGCCTTAGACAACCGGCCAGAACTTATGCTTGGGACAGTCCGTCAGGAGCTTATGCTTGGGACAGCTTGTCAGGAGCTTATGCCTGGGATAGCCGGCTAGGAGCTTATGCTTGGGACAGTCCCATGGACTTATATATGGATCAGCCGGCCAGGAGTTTATACCTGAGACAGCCCGTCAGGAGCTTATGTCTGGGACAGCCTTGAGAGGCTTATGAGTGAAAATTTGATCGGATGAAAATTAAGGCATAGTGTTGGTTAGTCCAAAGCTACAAAGAAAAAGATTAAAGGTTATATGATAATAAAAAGAGAAAAGAAAGACAAGACATAAAATAATTGTTGAACAAAAGTATTTCACCCATTAACATATGATGATGCATCTCTTTTGATAAGGTAGATAAATTATAGATATTTGTATTATTTTGGATATTGAATATGAAATTTTATATTTTATTGCTTATCTTTATTTTTAGATTATATTATTATATTGGTGTGATATGAAAATTCTTACTGGACTGTAAAGCTCACACCCCTTCATCTTTCTTTTTCTTCTTAGAGTTACAGAATGCTCATGATTGGCTGTGGTATGGATTTGCGGGTGAGCAAATCATAGATAGAGTGTCATGATATTCGATCAGAGGATAGAAAGAATTTAATTATAATTATATAAATTTTACTAATTATTATTAAATTAGATATTATGGATGTTGAGGTTGTAATGAATTACTTTTGATCTTGCATATTCTTTAGGGCTTGTTCTAAGGAGTGTGCGGCCATCACGTATCCGACCTGGGTGTTGGGTTCGGAGCGTGACAGAGTGATATCAGAGCTTAGGTTATGATCATTTAGGGACTATGATACAAGTGATTAGGATATGATAGAATAGTATCAGAGCTTAGATTTAAGATCACTAGGGATTATGAAGTAATATCAAAACTTTATGTATGATCAATAGGATGTGACAGAGTGATATCAAAGAATATGACTGAGATGGTATTAAAACTTTAAGGTCACTAGGGACTGTGACATAAGTGATATCAAAACTCTAGGATTATAATCAATGGAGTATGATAGATAGTATCAAAGTTTAAGATTATGATCATTAAGGATGTGATAGAATGATATTAGAGTTTAGGTTATGATCACTAGAAAATATAATTTAAGTGGTATTTGAGCTTAAGATTATAATTATTCAGAATTGTGACTTTAGTGATATTTGAACTTAGATTATGATCATAAAGAACATGATAGACATAAAAGAAAAGATTCAATATTTAAAATTTTGAATCAATAGATACTATGATGAAAATTATGCATAAGTGATATATGATGTCTATAATAGAATTAACGAGTTATATTTTGGATTTCAATTAGTAAGATTGATCTAAGTATGAAAAGTGTTGATCCTAGAATGAAGAAAAAGATATTGATATGTTGTGTTGAGTATACTCGATAATTTTTGAATGTTAAATTTATATGGTTGAAGATCATGATAACTTTCTTGATTTCGATGTTAATTATCTGAGTATTATAAATTTTAGATTTATCAAAAGAAAGTTAATTAAGATGTGGTCTAAGAAGAAATTTCATCATACAAGAAAAAAAATATTTTTGAGCGTTGAACCTATAAAAGGTCATATATGAGACTCTATTTTAGATGAAAAATATATTTAGATTTTATTATGAGAATATAAATATACATCTTAGTAAAATCTTTGGTTACTCAAAGTATCATATTTAGACCTGATTTCTTGATCTTTCAAGTTGCATTGAATTTTAAGTCAGAAGTTGCTTTTCTAAGTGGATCTGAGGTATTTTGATATTGTTGTTAAATGAAATAAGAAATTAATTTTGTTAGAGTATAATATACACATTATGATGAAATCTTTAATAATTTATATTTTCATCTTGGATTAGATTCTTTACTTTTTCTTATAAATATTGAAGATAGTGGACTATAATTCAAATCAAAGTTCAGATTTTTGAGCTGATCTAAGGTATCTTATTACTAAATTTTGGATGATTTATATAAGTCTGAACAAATAAGAGGGAAAGATTTTGCATGGATTTATTTATTGATGTGAAGGATTGTGATGAAGGAAGCTCTACAAAAAATAACTAAGTTGATTCTACTTACAAAGATGTTGACTTGAGTTCGTCTAGTTTGTTCAAGTTGAAGTTACTTCTTTTGCAAAGAAAGGTTTGTTTGGAAGTTGTCTAAATGATTATAAGGTAAATCGAGGGTTAACTCAAATTAATTCTAGACATATTGGATTCTTGAAGAATGATGAAGCTTATGCAATGATTTCAAATATAGAAAGTAGATGAAGATTTAATTTTGATGTGCTATGCCCAAGAGATAGTAAAGATAAATTAAAAAAAAATTAAAATTTTACTCTAAATTTTATATAAAATTTAAACTTGGATCTATCTTTGATTGATCTAACATACAATGATATTTTTATCTTTGATAGACTTATTTAATTTGATAAATTAAGATCAGAGTGTGCAGCAAAAATATGGTGATTTTAAATTGATTAAAAATATTAATTTTTTAAATTAAAAGATATTATGGAATATATTAGTTGCAAATAAGGAAGGATTTTATTGATAATGAAAGAAGCTATAGATTTTGATCTAATCTGATCATAGCTGGATAATTTTTGTCAGTAGGTTGCTTCATTGTAAATAATGCCAAAAAATCTTAGATATCTCAAGTTTATTATTAACAGCTTGATAGTTCTGTTATTAGTTCAAACCTAGAATATCTTGACATAGATCTCATATTTTTTTAAATTTAATATTATTACTCGAACTGGCATAGAAGGTTGAGATTTTTCTAAGATGGTAGTCCAGTTGTTAAATTTGTTGGAAGGTCAAGAGAAGAAAGAAATCGATGATTGTGAAGAGTGTCCGATATTTGGCTTTTTTTTATTTTCTATCAAGGTAGTCTGAGATAATTATAAATTTTGAGTGGAATGTATTGAACAAATAATTATGGTATGTTAATACAAGTCTAAAATATTACTGCTCTTCGAAAAAGCTGAAAAAAAAGGATGAGTTTAAGAATTCAAATAATTTTGTTATATCAAGAATCATGAGAAATAAATAATATGTAAGAGATTAGTGAAAGCTTGAGAATGGCATGAAAAATATACACTTTTGAAATATATATCTAAACAATGTAATTTAATTTTGAGAATGAAATTATTTGAAGGAGGGAGAATGTAATACGCGGCCCGTTTGGGCCCTGGACAAAGCCCAAAAGCCCAAATCCCAAACAAAAAAAGAAAAGAAAGAAGAAACTGATGGGAGGAGGAGGAAGACTCCTAATCGGAGTCTTCTTCCTCTTTGTTTCCAATGAAATCAGACTCAAGGAGTCTGGCTAGGGTAGAAGACCTCTTCTATAAAACCCCCTCTCCCTCCCTTAGGATTTTACAACGAGATTTCAGTGAAATTTCTAGGGATTTGAGGGATTTTCAAAGGTTACCGTGGGCTTTTGATCGGAAGAGAGGGGCCGTCGGAGCTCTTTTTGGCTACTGGAGCAAGATATTTTCTTTCCTTCTTCTTTTCGAAATCTTTTTTCCGACTGTTGAGATCGTCAGAAAATCCATAAAAAGGTGAACCCCTGTTTTGCTCTGTTCGGCCAGGCCATCTTCCTCTCTTTTTTGGCCATCGGTGCCATCGTTTGTGGTATCTCATCCTTAGATTTGAATCCCCACCTCTCTACCTATCATCCCGAGAGGTTTTGGCCGCCGGCGACTGACCAATGATCGAAAAACAAGAGAAAAAGGGTGGGTCCCCTATTTTCTGAATTTTTAAAAAAATATCCCACCGGTCGAGCCTCACTGCGGTGATCTTTTGCTCTCTACTGTCGGACCTCGGGCCATGCTGCCGCCCTCGCCAAGCCCGAGCCACCGATCCCCCTTGGTCCATCCTCTGTTCGGCGGGGAAGAGAAAGAAGAAAAGAAAAAGAAAGAAAAAAGAAGAAGAAGAAAAGAAAAAGAAAAAGAGAAAAAGAAGAAGAAAAAGAGAAAAATAGAAAAAAAAGAAGTATGAGAGAATTTTCTCTCTTTCTCTCTCTCCTTTCTCTCTCTTTCCTCTCTCCTCTCACTATCTTTCTCTCTCCAATTCTCTCTCTAGATTCTCTCTATTTTCTCTCTCTAAATCTTTTCTCTCTCTCTCTTTATGGATTTTATCTCTCTAGGGTCATTCTCTCTCTTTGATTGCATCACGGATCCTAGGATAAACTTGAGATGAAAATATGATGACTTGAGATTGCTCTAAAATTCATGCAGTAGATTAGATTCCATCTGGTCCTTATTCAAAATTTATAACATCGATCATGGTTAATCTATATTGAGTCATCCTGATAGGACCTCTGATGATCTCGACCATAATTGCCTCATCTGAAGGATACAAAGATTCTCTTTCTAAATTTTTTTTCTTCATGAATTTTCTCTCTAGAAGCCTTATGGACCAATAGAGGGTCTAGATATTTAGATAAGTCTCAATTCTAGGTTAATCCTAGGAGAGATCCTGGATTTATGTTAATAGGATCAATTATGGGTAATTTTTTCATATATAATTTTTATATTTGATCAAGGTCATAAAGAGATACGATTGTCTGCATAAAATATCGAGTGAAATATCTTATTTTTGAAATTCATAAATCAAAGAAGAATATTGATTTCTGTGCATAGATCAGTCATCGATAAAGATAAAAATTCCTGTATATGATCACTATTATATATGCTATTTTATCGCTGGTCTTGCATCTTTGATTTTGTATCGTTGGATTTGAGATCGATGAATTGCTATGCTTGAGACACCGTTATATTGCTTATATGATTTTTGAGCATGAGTATATTATGTCAATATATATGTATCAATGATTGATGGCATGATTGTATGGATATGATATATCTAATTTGATCACAGTATAATTCAGAATT